>NW_026114356.1:0-300000 GCF_018139145.2 Gymnogyps californianus | reverse complement strand
CAGATTGCACTGGAACAGGACAAAGCCCCTGAACACCTGCAATACATCAATGACATCATCGTGTGGGGCAACAAAGCGGAGGAAGTGTTTGAGAAAGGGAAAAGAATAATCCGGATACTTCTGAAATCTGGTTTTGCCATAAAACAAAGCAAGGTCAAAGGACCTGCACAAGAGATCCAATTCTTGGGAATAAAATGGCAAGATGGGCATCCTCACATCCCTATGGATATGATTAAAAAGATAACAGCCATGTCCCCACCAATTAACAAAAAGGAAACACAAGCTTTCCTAGACATTCTGGGTTTCTGGAGAATGCATATTTTGGGTTACAGTCAGCTTGTGAGCCCTCTCTATTGAGTGACCTGAAATAAGAACTGTTTTGACTGGGGCCCTGAGCCGTGACAAGCCTTTGAACAGATCAAACAGGAGACAGCTTGTGTGGTAGACGTTGGGTCCATCTGTACAGGACCAGCTGAGAGAAATCTGCTCTACACCACAGCCAGGGAGCATGGCCTCACCTGGAGTCTCTGGCAGAAAGCACCCTGAGAAACCCGAGGTTGACCACTAGGGTTTTGGAGTCAGGGATATAGAGGATGCGAGGCAACTCGAGGCCTCCCACTACTCACATACCACATTTGAGGTTGATTAATACAAAGGCATAGGTAACTTGTTACTTGTTCACTCATGAAACGAGCCATTTGACGCAATCAGACAGTGATGAGAATAACTACTATGCCCACACAGATATTGTCCACAACTGCATGCAAAGGGAAACCACCTCTTTAAGGGGATCAAATGTGAAGAGTTACTCTCAACTGTAGTTTTTGCATTGATAAGTAGAAAACTTATCTATACAGAGTCTCACAAGTTCAGTGACATTTCTTATCTCCAGATGTCATGCTAATTATTATCTACTGAGTGAAGGAGGTGCCTTATTGCCAACAGTTGCTGGAGGAAATGGTTATATCTATGTGACTCCTATCTGTAGGGATGGTTCACGGACTCTGGTGCGGGTAAAACCAAAGACCTTTATTGTTTACAAGTTTGTGCTTATATAGATTCATTAGCTGTCCACACGCTCAGGCTTGTTCCATGATTAGTTAATACTTTCTGTTCACGCGCCGCGGCTAAGCTTCTGATTGGTGCTGTCGAGCAAGACACACGTCTTCTGGCTTCGGTCTCTTATCTGTTTTCCAAGTTATTTCAGTCTTCAGCTTCTTTTCTGCGCACCTGCTTTATCACTTATTTACTCCCTTATTCTATGTCTTTCAAGGCTATGTCTAATTGTTCAAGGCCGCTCGCAACACTCCCTGCGAATCCCACACCTATCCAGTATTTTGTCTCTAGGTATATTAATTCCATTTATTGCCCAGACCAGTAGAGCTGCTCTTCTGAACATCAATCCAGCAATAAATCTAATTGTATGCCAAATTTTACACATGCAAGTACATTCAAAAAAAACATAGTGCTGTAGAGCAGATTGGAGGGATTTCTGAATGTGCATTGAAGTAATCAGTATGAAAATGTTGTGGGGAACTTTCTGTGCTAGGGGAGATATATAGAATGGCCACAGAGGATGTACATCACATCAGAAAATGTGATGATATAGAAGAGAGCTGAAGAGAAATGAAGTGGCAAGCTTCAGAACAGCCAGTAGGGAAACAAGACCTGGTGCACACATCTCTACACCCTGAACTGCAATTCCCCATTCTGGCAAAACCATCACTGAGTTCCCTGCCACAGCTACATAGCAGCATCTATCAAATGTCAAGGAAAATAGGTCTGAAACATAAATGTAACAAACACCAGCATTTCTAGCATCTAAAATATACTGACACTTAATACTTGTAACTGCATTCAAAACAATAAACTCCAAACAGCTGAACATTCAGGGAACATTTGATCACACAGTTATGAAATAGTGTCAGAAAAGATGAGGTCTTCCAGAGGATTTAATCTGTAAGTGTGCCTGACAGAGGATGCTCACCACTTATGTCTGATAGCCATGTGAACCATTTGAGCCCCAAATTTCTTCGAATAGAATATTTTCAGTTGGAAGGGACCTACAACAATCATCTAGTCCAACTGCCTGACCACTTCAGGGTGGACCAAAAGTTAAAGCATGTTATTAAGGGCATCGTCCAAATACCTCTTAAACACTGACAGGCTTGGGGCATCGACCACCCCTCTAGGAAGCCTCTTCCAGTGTTTGACCACCCTCTTGGTAAAGAAATGTCCAGTCTAAACCTCTCATGGTGCAGCTTTGACCCATTCCCATGCATCCTGTCAGTGGATCCCAGGGAGAAGAGCTCAGCACCTCCCTCTCCACTTCCCCTCCTCAGGAAGCTGTAGAGAGCAATGAGGTCGCCCCTCAGCCTCCTTTTTTCCAAACTAGACAAATGCAGCCGCTCCTCACAGGACATGCCTTCCAGCCCTTTCACCAGCTTTGTTGCCCTCCTCTGGATGCATTCAAGGACCTTCACACCCTTCTTAAATTGTGGGGCCCAGAACTGCACACAATACTCAAGGTGAGGCTGCACCAATGCTAAATACAGCGGGATAATCACCTCTTTTGACTGGCTGGTTATGCTGTGTTTGATGCACCCCAGGATGCAGTTTGCCCTCCTGGCTGCCAGGGCACACTGCTGACTCCTATTGAGCCTGCTGTCGACCAGCACCCCCAGATCCCTTTCTGCAGGGCTGCTCTCCAGCCACTCCTCTCCCAATTTATACTTGTGCCCAGCGTTACTCCGTCCCAGGTGCAGAATCCGGCATTTGGACTTGTTAAATTTCATCCCATTAATCATTGCCCAATGCTCCAATCTGTCCAGATCCCTCTGCAAGGCCTCTTGTCCCTCAAGAGAATCACCAGCACCTCCCAGTTTGGTATCATCAGCAAACTTGCTAATGGTGCATTCAACTCCTGCATCCAGATCGTTGATAAATATATTGAACAGAACTGGCCCTAGAATTGAGCCCTGCGGAACACCGCTGGTGACCGGTTGCCAGCCAGATGCAGCCCCATTCACTACAACCCTTTGAGCCCTGCCCTTCAGCCAGTTCTTCACCCAGTGCACCATGAACCTGCTCATCCCACAGTTGGACAACTTGTCCAGAAGGATGCTGTGAGGGACAGTATCAAAAGCCTTCCTAAAATCCAGAAAAACTACATCCACTGCCTTCCCTTCATCCACTAGGTGGGTGACCTTATCATAGAAGGATATCAAATTAGTTAAACAGGACTTTCCCTTTGTGAACCCATGTTGACTGTGCCTGATGATTGCATTATTATGCACAGAGTACCAGTTGGCATTGAGGCTCAGGAAAGTTCCACCCTTCCCTAAGTGGTAAGAAGCAATGCAATAATGAAGAAGCTATGGTATGCTGAAAGGACTATACACATTTGAAACCCCTATATATATAATCAACATTATCATAACTGAGGCAGCCCCAGATCATGTAGGGGAAAAAAGAGAAAAGCAGCAATGTTAAACTCTTGCAGAGTTCTATCGGTTGTGTTTTGGAGTTCCTCACAGCTCTGCCTGCTAAGGGGAAATGTAAGAGCTACCCATTCTTCCCCTTACGCATTTATATACCAGCATAAATTTTGCCACTAAAGGCCAGTAGAACGAGAGCTTCATTTCATTTGGAATGACCAAAATGCCTCTCTGGAGAACAGCATCTATGAGGAGACATCACAGAGAAGCAGCTATCTGTTCAATGGGCACCTTTCTTTTTATTTTACAAGGCAAATATATTCTTAGCATTCACAGTAGTGCTTTTTCAAAGAAAGGTTATATAAAATGATATAACACATGCACAGACACACGCCAAAAATAGATGTGAATGACTCACTGCACTTATGCAAAGTAAGTTGCGTAAGTCTGTTTTTCTCTGCTCTTAAAAAAAAACCAAAACAGCACACACACAACCTTAAAACGTTTGGACAGTTAAAAATGTTGAATAAAAGCAGAACTCCTTCAGCTTCTCAGGGTCCTTCACACCCACATCTGGTGTAGTGTTTAACAATGGATAAAAATAGAAAGTTGACATTTAATAGACTCTAATATTTATCATATTATTTAAGAGCCTATCAAAACAGTTAGCATCAGAGAACTGGAATTCACTTCAAACAGAATATTGTTGAAAAAAAGAGAGATCAACAGCTACATTTTGAAGGGAATTTAGTAAGATTCACTGAAATATTACCCTCTAGGTATATAACAGGGGCAGGCTAGAAAGAAAATAACCATCTGTACTTCTTTTATTCAACAGGTAACTATATTAATGTAATCTGAAAAGAATTTTATCTTTTTTTAAATCTTGTAAAATTTCCTCTAAGCTATTAAATTCATGACATTTTAATTGCTGGCAGATAACATTATAGGAATTGGTTACTTTATATAAGCATGAAATCTGTCTTTTTTACTAAAGGGCAGGGGCAGTCCCTTATCTGTCAGAGCAAGCAGTTGATAGCATGCATGCTAGAGAAGGAACGTGAGCAGATTCAGAATGTCGTACATCACTATCTGGGAGTCAAGAATCATTGCCTGCCACAGGAGCAAGGTACCACCAATCAGCTGATCAGCAGTATCTATTTGACCTATAGTTTGGAAAAGACATGGACAGTTTGGCACACCAGTCTTGAGAGCTGCCAAACCACACTTTTGAGTAGACAGGCTGCAAAATTTATATAAATTAAGCCCTAAACTAAGGAATGTGTAACACAAAATGAATCTTTTAATATATTCTCAGAAGTGTGATCCACAATATTTTAAGAGAACATTTCTGAATAACCCTTCTTTTGATTGCTGTAGTAATATTACTTTGGCGAATTATTAAAATCTACTGCTGATGAGAGAATATCAGGCCAGAAAATTGTCAGCTAACCTACTCTCACAGGATCCTGTTCTCTCTCTCATTCACAGCATATAAGCGTATAACACACAAGCAGCATCTTATTGATTAGAAATTGGATCCTCTGACAGTTGGAATGTCACATCCAAGGGATCGTTCACAGATTGAAATACTATTGTCCTGGTTTCAGCTAGGACAGAGTTAATTTTCTTCCTAGTAGCTGGTATAGTGCTGTGTTTTGGATTTAGTAGGAAAAGAATGTTGATAACACACTGATGTTTTTAGTTGTTGCTAAGTAGTGTTTATACTAAGTAAGTCAAGGGTTTTTCAGCTTCTCATGCCCAGCCAGCAAGAAGGCTGGAGGGGCACAAGAAGCTGGGAGGGGACACCATCAGGACAGCTGACCCAAACTGGCCAAAGGGCTATTCCATACCATATGACCTCATGCCCAGTATATAAAGTGATATACTATGGTATATATATGGTACAATATGACAAGTCATATTATTATTATCATTGTTTTTCATTCCTTTCTGTCCTATTAAACTGTCTTTATCTCAACTCACAAGGTTTTCTTTTTCCTGATTCTCTCCCCCATCCCAGGGGTGGGGGGGAGTGAGTGAGCGGCTGCGTGGTGCTTAGTTGCCGGCTGGGGTTAAACCACAACTATTAAGCATCAGTGAAGAAGGCAGATCTGAGGTTATAATTGCCAACACTATTTCTCTGTCACCGAGCAGAGCCAAAGCAGTAACCTCAGAGCAGTGAGGAGGATTCTGGCGATGTTTGAGATGGAACAGAACAGTAGAGAAAGCTACACTGGTAAAGGACAGCAAAGAAGGGGGACAGAAAGAGGCAGACTAGGGGAAGATTCAGAAGGAACCTTAGGCAGAGGAACAAGAAATTTGAAAGGTGAGGTTGTTTTTTAAAGAAATGGTAGCAAGTACTATACTAAAATACTAAGTATTATATTAAAAAACAAACAAACAAAACCCAACCTGAGCATATTTTGAATTACTAAATTTTGAGTTACTAGGCTACAATTCTATCTCAGGATTCTGAGAACTATACATGACATTTGCTTTCCAGTTTTTTGACATCAGAAGAAGCCCTTGATGGAATTCTAGTCTCATAATTCAGAGAGTTGCCTGTTTTGTTTTATATAATGCATGGACATGAGTCCTGGTCCTGTGCCCACTGCCAGCTACTTATTCAACATGACAGACACACAGAAAGCAGAATAAAGTATATTTAGAGGAAATAAAAGCATAGACTTTAAGGTCACAAGCCACAGCTCAATGGTTCTAAAAGATATCTTTAGCAAAATATCATTTTCTGTTCTGTGGTAAATCAACTTTTTCCATTTGAATAAAAATATTGATCTTTGAGCTACAGAGTTTGAGTTACAGACGATAAAAAAACCAAATTCTTGCTTTTTGTCACAAGAGGAGTCAAAGCAACACTGATTTTCAGAGAGCTCATGGATAACCAGACTTCAGTTTTAAACTGTTGCCAGTACACCAACTTTGAAGTATAGGTTTAGAGTATACCAGTAACCCAACAACATGACTGCATTCCTGCTTCAGACACAGAAACTGATAGCATTCAGGAACCAATTCTGCTCTGACAGACAGTCCAAGGCAGAATCAGCAGTCCCACTGCCTTCAAATGTTAATCTCAGTTAATACTAATGTCACTAAGAGCTACATTCATGGATTCATAGCATTCCAAGCAATGGTCTCCATTTGCCTCTTGCTTTTCCTAAGATATTTTTGGTATTAGAGGTAAAAGTCCTTCAAAATTGAAAACTACTCTAGGTTTGGATTCAGAAAAGAACTCCAAAAATCACACACAACTAGCTGCTGCATTGTTTTCCCCTCAACTTCAGGACACTTAGGTCAATGCAGGAGACAGAGCTGAGCTGGGGGAAAGTATGCTACACTAGACAGCAGTAACACCACAATAATGTCTTTGCTAAAGATCTATCAGTAAACCACTGATGAAACAGAAATTTCAATAACAAAAACAATGTAAAATTTTCCATTCTGAGAAAAGAGATGAAGGACAGTTCATACTGCTGACTGCTTTAACATGTTTTAGAAACAAGATGCTGCAGGTACAAGAAACATTCTAGCCACTGCAACATGGAGCTTAGCATGGGTCATTTATCCTGCACTCTGCCATGTAGACGAGGTCCAGAAATTATATAACTTAGCTAAAACAAAAAAACCCATATCTGTGCATTTATGAAATTTAAGTGCATAATCACACATAAATTCAGTTTGACTAGTATGAAAAACACTATGGTTGAGAAAGACACAGGAAGAACCACATGACACAAATCTAAGACCTATCCCTTAATCTTAACTCTATCCCTTCGGAATTCATATAAATTAACTCCAAGACCTGTAGATACTTTGCTAATAGAATAAAACAAAGCAGAAGATTAAAAAAGTCCCAATTCTACAAAGTTTTATACAGGTAATTACCTTTATGTCCATGGGCAGTAAAGTTGCATTAAGTCAAATCATGTTCAAGTCTATGTAATGGGAACTTTTCCTTGTAAGCCTTTTTGCAGCAGGAATGTTTCTGAATGATTAATATAAAGCAGTATATTGTCTTTCTACAAATAATGCTATTTCAGTATATTTGGATTTCCATTGGACTATTGTCATTCAGTAGAGCCTCAAACAAAAAAAGTTTATTTCCTGCATTCTGTCCTTCAAACACCAAAACGGAGTATAAAGACAAAGTGCCCAGTCAAAAAAATTAAATATTTTACAAGAATTCATTTTACTGAAAGCTGCCAAAATATTTACTTTGGTTTAAAGGCATAATCCTGACAAATGATAAGGAGCTCAAAGTTCCATGGGAGACAGGGATGATTACATGTTGGTACTCCATAATGCTTGGACTGATACTTTGACTTTATTTTTAGGACGTACAGACTTTAGTTTTGGAAAGTACCACCACCACACCCAGGTTCTATTTTAAGCGACAGGCAAGAATCTAAGAATTCAATCTGGATTAGTTATATAATTAATTTAAGGTTAAGGTAGGGTATTTTTCTCTGGATTCTTCACTGATTCTTAACAGTTTCCTGATCCTATTTTCTAGCAGAACAAGACTATTGCCTTATTCATTGTGAGAGTTTAAAGAAGCAAAGATGACTGAAAAAGAAAATTGAAAATTACTCTGAAAGTTTGTGTTAAATATTTACAGCATACCTATGGACACAAGCGTACATTCTCTGAAAATGACAGTCCAGCTGCTAGATTATGCACTGTGGTTGATATGAGGATACAATTTATAAACAGACATTATAGCTAAAAGTCCTAAATATTCTTTGGTTGGTCAAAGTCAGAAGACATATACCTTAGGCCTCTGAAACAACACTCAGTAACTGAATGAAGCCAGATAGTTGCTACTTGGTAGCTTTCTTACATAGACAAGCTTTCTGACCAAGAACCTGTGTGTGGACTTTATGAAACAAATTGTTGCTCTAATTCAGTCAGATGAGGTAAATCAGTTCCTAACTGAGTATCATGGTTTAACCTCTGGTAGGCAGCTAAGCACCACACAGCCGCTCGCTCACTCCCTCCAGTTGGGATGGGGGAGAGAATCAGAAAAGCAAAAGTGAGAAAAACTTGTGGATTGAGATAAGAACAGTTTAATAGGGAAAGCATTTCTCACACTGCCCAGCCAGTGAGTAGGCTGGAGGCACACAAGAAATTGGGAGGGGACACAGCTGGGACAGCTGACCCCAACTGACCAAAGGGATATTCCAGACCATATGATGTCATGCTCAGCAATATAAAGCTGGAAGTAAGAAGGAGGAAGGGAGAACGTTCAGAGTTATGGTGTTTGTCTTCCCAAGTAACTGTTATGTGTGATGGAGCCCTGCTTTCCTGGAGATGGCTGAACAGCTGCCTGCCGATGGGAGGTAGTGAATGAATTCCTTGTTTTGCTTTGCTTGCATGCATGGCTTTTGCTTTCCCTATTAAACTGTCTTTATCCCAACCCACGAGTTTTCTCACTTTTACTCTTCTGATTCTCTCCCCCATCCCACTGGGTGGGGGAGTGAGTGAACAGCTGTGTGGGGCTTATCTGTATTATGCAATTAAGGCTGTAGGGTTCAGCTGGCTTACATGCACCTGGAGATACTAATTATTCTGGAGACTTGGAGCTGTTAAAAAGTATTTACATGTGTATATGTATGTATATACACATGTGCATGAACACACAAACATAATACCATGACTTCCATTCATCTGCCTACATATTTTAACAAAATAATATTAGGTACAATAAGATGTGTAGTTGATCTAATTTCTGCTCTTTTTCCTTTCTTTTCAAATGAAGATCCCCTTTTAAACCTTAAAAAACAAACTTTATGTCTCTCTTTAGGGAGATTGTTCTGAGTTCTCCTGCCTGGTCTTATGCAAAACCAAGTAAATCCTGTTGACTTCAACAAGCGAGTGTATTTGGGTCAGTGCAACTCAATATCCTCAACTTTGATTTTGATTCTTTTCCTCAGCTTTTGATTCAGTTTTGCTGAGGAAAATGTAGAAACTTGCCAAATGTTCATGTTTGCAAAGCAAGTCCTACTGCTAGGAACATAAGAATTTATTTATTATTTAGTGACTTTTTCCTTTTTCTCCTTCTCCATCATTGGGTTAAGGTCACATGAATGAAATTGCATTAGCATGAAAATATCATTAGCATCTTCCTCTTTGTTTAATTCCATCAAAGACAGTGGCTGACTTTGCATAATCAAAAGTTTATCTCAAAATCATTGTGGACCACAATTGTGCCTACAGAAGTTAGTTATCAGTTGACTTAAAAATCAGAGTGCTCACTGCCTCAGCCTGAGCACCACAGTAAATCACATGCCTATCCTGGCAGGAGCAGTCATTTTTTTCACACCTTCCATCTTCCCACAGATTCTTTCAGCTCAGGACTGTAGGATAGGAAATTGCACATTAATGGTAGTTTTTAATATTTACAAAAAAGGTTGGTGTGGGAAGGAGAATAGTCTGTTATCAACAGAAAGATCAATGTTTGGGGAATAAAAGAGATTTGACAAGAAGGGGCAGTATCAGCTCTTACTTAGAAGATAATACTGGAACAATGGGAATTGTGGTCAAAAAAAGTGAAGCCCATGCAGGGCTAACAGGTAGAAGATGAGAAGGCTTTTCTCAAAACAAAATTTTATTAGTTCATCACTCTAAAAACTTTAAATGGTTACAGAAATTAGGTTGTTTCCATGTGTTTTCTTTGTTTGTTTGCCAATTATTATCAAAATGAATTGAATTGATGCATTACAAGTGCTTTTTACCATATAAATAACACTCTGATTTTAGTTTTCATAATTATACAAAATGGGGTGTATTTTAATGTCTATTCACATTTTAAAGTCAAATTCATGCAGTTGCTCCACAACATTAACCAGAGTACAGGTCTCATCAATTTGATAAACTCTCTTTATAACAACAAATGTTAATTTGTTGATACTTAAAGCTTTAAATAGACTTTGTTACAAAACCACTTTAAAAGCTTTCTTAAAAAAATAATAATTTAAGAAAAAAGTGTTCAGATCTTTTAACATAAATTGCTGACAGAGTTGCTTCGGCCCAGCAGAGTAAAGAGCTGACAACATATTTTTTGCTGGATGTGGCAACTTGGGTCTATTTTTAGGGCTTTTTTTTTTTTTTGAAATTAACTCTATCCCAGCCAAAACCAGGACAGGCAGGTTGACCCTGGCCAGCAGCTAAGCACCCACACAGCCATTTGCTCACTCCCCCACCATCCCCCAGCAGGACAGGGGAGAGAATAGGAAGAGCAAAAGCAAGAAAATTCATGGGTCAGGACAAAGACAGTTTAATAAGTGAAGGAAAGAGAAAACAAAACAAAAAACAAGCAATGCAGAGTAAATCACTCACCACCTCCCACAAATATACCAATGCCCAGCCAGTCTCAGAGCAGCAGCTACCTTGAAAGACAGCACTCTCTCTTCCTCTGTCCCCAGTTTTTCACACTGAGCATGATGTTATATAGTATGGAATATCCCTTTGGCCAATTCAGTTCAGCTATGTCCCCTTCTAACCTCTCACCCACCCCTAGCCTATTCACTGGGGTGGGGGGAGGTGCAGAGTGGGGAGGAAAAAAAGAGAAAGCCTTGACATTGTACAAGCACTGTTCAGTAATAGCCAAAACATTGGTGTGTTATCAACACTGTTTTAGCCACAAATCCAAAACACAGCACCATACAGGCTGCTATGAAGAAAGTTAACTCCATCCTGGCCAGACCCAGTACAGTAGGATAGGCATTCTTCATTCCTTTGTGGTGGAAAAGTCTTTAGCATATTGTGGGCACTAGTGGAGCAAACTGTTAATCACAAGATATAGTCCTGTTTAAATACTAAAACATAATAAATGCAAGGTGATAGTTTCCCCCCCCCCTTCATTTGCCCTTCATGGTGCTCTACAAGAACAAATGGGACATTATTTTTAGACTTTCATTTCTTCAGAAGGCAGTGGAGGAGCTGCTGAGCAACCACATGAAGGAGAGGAATGCAGTAGCTAGTGTTCCCAAGCGATAAGCAAGGTGGCTCCATATGAGCCTTTGCTCAGAAGCGGTACTGCTTACTTGCTGCCTGTTATAATATTAATTTCTGAAAATTACAGGGGATGGCTCAAAGGCACATGTCTTCAATTCTCAAATACGAATTCTTCAAAGTAAATAAAGTTTAGTAGGACACAATTTACAGCCTTGGGAACCTCACTACTATCCTAGATTAATTGCAGCTATAGCAACCTTTTCCAAGTCCTATGTGAGGAATAATTGTCAAGTGAACTTTTTTATTCATATCTAATATATATACTCTGCCTCAACTAAAAGTTATGGTATTGATACAAGAATCAGTGAAATTCTACAGTCTTTCTGAAACAGGTCAAAAAGATACTCATAGTGGTCTTATAACACGTGAATTTGCAACTAAAGATCAAGGGAAGTATCTCCTCCCTCCTCCCTTAGGATTAAAGGATATCACTTAAATACTTGAATTTGCTTTATGCAGATGGGCCTGTCAGAATGCATGGACTGCGTGTTGAAAGATTTGGGCCTAGAGTGTAGATACCAAGGTGGTGTATTTTAACAAAACATAACTAGGCTTTAATTCAGCTTGGTTATACAACTAAACCAAGCTGTGAATTCCAAGTTTTGTTAATTTGATCTTTGCTTTTGCAAAACAAACATAATTTTGAGTATTTAGAAAAAAGGGGTGGGGGCAAGGTGAAAGGAGAAATGTCGTTTAGTTTTAGTGATGTAAAACTAAACCCTACTTCGAAAACTGGTCTATTTTAGTTAATTTTTTTGGTAAATATTGATGGCATCACTGGATCTGAGCATGATTTATTTATCCTAGATCTTGAGCTAGCTCGGTTGCATACATATGTCTAAGGTAACTCTCCCATTGATACAATAAGCGTTATCAGGCCAGGAAAGGTGATGCTTTGCTTGAGTTGCACTTGCTTGCCGCCAGTGAAACCGCAATGGCCCCCATTGGGCGCGAAGAGACGGGCGGGTGCCGTGAACGTCCTCGCGCTTAGGCGACAGCGGCAAGAGAGGACACGGCCGGCGGCGCCACGTGCGTGTTGTTGCCAGTCATGTGGCGGCGGGAACGGCAATTGCGATAGGCTGAGTCGGCGCTGGCACGGTGTAAACAGGCAGCATGGTAGCAGTGCTAGGTAGTTTGGGTGTCCTGCAAAGGTAGAGTCGGGCTGGCTTCTGCAGCTGTCGTGACTTTCTTTAGTCGGCCCGGTTGCAGGGCGCTGGTGTGGGGAGGTGTTGCCATTCTCTCCTTGGCCGGAAGGAGCTACAGTTTCGAGGCGAAGGAGGAGGAGCTGCGGGTCCGGTACTTAGATGACAAACACAAAGGTAACGGAGGAAAGGCGCCGGGGGCAGTGGCGGAGTGACCCTCCTGTGCTGCTCGCACCTAGCTCCTGCCTAGTGGTGGCCTGTCCCGGCTCCAAGGAGTGCCCTGTGCCGCCTGGCTGGGGTAACCTGCGTGAGGCCATGGCGCTGCGGGATGCCTGTGACCACGGGGCAAGGAGGAGGGAGGCGGGGTGTCGTGGTTTAACCCCAGCCGGCAACTAAGCACCACGCAGCCGCTCGCTCACTTCCCCCCCACCCCTGGGATGGGGGAGAGAATCAGAAAAAAAAAAACCTCGTGAGCTGAGATAAAGACAGTTTAATAGGACAGAAAGGAAGGAAAAACAATGATAATGATAATAATAATATGACAATAGTAATACTAAAAGAATTAAACTATACAAAGCAAGTGGTGCACAATGCAATTGCTCACCACTCGCTGACCGATGCCCAGTTAGTTCCCGAGCCGCGATCCCCCCTCCCAGCCAACTCCCCCCAGTTTATATACTGGGCATGATGTCATATGGTATGGAATAACCCTTTGGCCAGTTTGGATCAGCTGTCCTGGCGGTGTCCCCTCCCAGCTTCTTGTGCCCCTCCAGCCTTCTTGCTGGCTGGGCATGAGAAGCTGAAAAACCCTTGACTTAATATAAACACTACTTAGCAACAACTGAAAACATCAGTGTGTTATCAACATTCTTTTCCTACTAAATCCAAAACACTGCACTATACCAGCTACTAGGAAGAAAATTAACTCTGTCCTAGCCGAAACGAGGACAGTATCCAGCCCTTATTCTATACCATCTACATCATGTCCAGGTCCCACACTTTCCAATGCATTTTCAATTAATCACCACCACTTTTGCTGCCTTTTAATACATACACACACAGATATCATTCCCTTAATGTATAAGCCTTTAACATGTCCGTTTAAACGTCCCTTTAAAATGTTCGTTGAGTTCATTCAGTCCATGACTTTGGACTCCATCTGTCATAACAGTCTGTCTGGGCAGGAGGGATGGCATGAAGTCCGCTCAGTCAGCAGAGCAGGATCCGGCTTTGGTGCAGTGCAGCAGGCAGATGACATTGGGCTCAGCAGGAGGATGGTGTGTGGTGTTGGATTGTTGCATGCTGAAGTCAGTCCTGCTTCCATCACTACTGCACTTCACTCAGTTTTGTCACTGGCTGTTCTCACCTAAAATCAAATCCCCTTGAGGCACACATCAGACTTCCCCATCCTTCTGCATCACCCACCAAGTGCACCCAGGCCCTTGAGCAAAAGCAATCCCACGAATGGGTTTGCCTTTGCCTGAGGCAGGAGCAACCCAGACTGTCTTCCCTAGCATATTTTTTATGTGCACTACAGGGACTTTATCCCCTTCTACAGCATGTAAAAGTTCTGATTGGGCAGGGCCAGCTCGATTGGCAGATCCTCTAGTGCTGACTAACCAGGTGGCCTTTGCTAGATGTGTATCCCAATGTTTGAAGGTCCCACCACCCATTGCTCTCAGTGTAGTCTTTAACAGTCCATTGTATCGCTCGATTTTCCCAGAGGCTGGTGCATGATAGGGGATGTGATACACCCACTCAATGCCATGCTCTTTGGCCCAGGTGTCTATGAGATTGTTCCGGAAATGAGTCCCGTTGTCTGACTCAATTCTTTCTGGGGTGCCATGTCGCCATAAGATTTGCTTTTCAAGGCCCAGGATAGTGTTCCGGGCGGTAGCATGGGGCACGGGATGTGTTTCCAGCCAGCCGGTGGTTGCTTCCACCATTGTAAGCACATGGCGCTTGCCTTGGCGGGTTTGTGGGAGTGTGATATAGTCAATCTGCCAGGCCTCCCCATATTTATATTTCAGCCATCGTCCCCCATACCAAAGAGGCTTTAAGTGCTTGGCTTGCTTAATTGCAGCGCATGTTTCACATGCATGGATAACCTGTGCGATAGTGTCCATGGTCAGGTCCAGCCCTCGATCACGAGCCCATCTATATGTTGCATCTCTTCCCTGATGGCCTGAGGTGTCATGGGCCCACCAAGCCATTAGTAATTCACCCTTATGCTGCCAATCCAGATCTACCTGAGCTACTTCAATCCTAGCAGCCTTGTCTACCTGTTGGTTGTTTTGATGTTCTTCAGTGGCCCGGCTCTTGGGTACATGGGCATCTACATGACGTACTTTCACAACCAGGTTCTCTAGCCGGGCAGCAATATCTTGCCACAATGGGGCAGCCCAGATGGGTTTGCCTCTGCGTTGCCAGTTACTCCGCTTCCATTGCTGCAACCACCCCCACAGAGCATTTGCCACCATCCATGAGTCAGTAGAGAGATAAAGTATTGGCCATTTTCCTCGTTCAGCAATGTCTAAAGCCAGCTGGATGGCTTTCACCTCTGCAAACTGACTCGATTCACCTTCTCCTTCAGCAGTTTCTGCAATTTGTCCTATAGGACTCCATACAGCCGCCTTCCACCTCCGATGCTTTCCCACAATGCGACAGGACCCATCAGTGAACAGGGCATACTGCCTCTCATTTTCTGGCAGTTTATTATACAGTGGGGCCTCTTCAGCACACATTACCTCCTCCTCTGGCAATATTCCAACATCTTTGCCTTCTGGCCAGTCTGTGATCACTTCCAGAATTCCTGGGCGACTGGGGTTTCCTATTCGACTTTGTTGTGTGATCAGTGCAACCCCCTTACTCCATGTAGCATCAGTTGCATGATGTGTAGAAGGGACCTTCCCTTTGAACATCCAGCCCAGCACCGGCAGTCGGGGTGCTAAGAGGAGCTGTGTTTCAGTACCAACCACTTCTGAAGCAGCTCGAACTCCTTCATATGCTGCTAATATCTCCTTTTCAGTTGGAGTATAGCGGGCCTCAGATCCTCGATATCCCCGACTCCAAAACCCTAGAGGTCGGCCTCGGGTCTCCCCGGGTGCTTTCTGCCAGAGACTCCAGGTAGGGCCATTCTCCCCGGCTGCGGTGTAGAGCACATTTTTAACATCTGGTCCTGCCCGGACTGGCCCAAGGGCTACTGCATGAACTATCTCCCGTTTAATCTGTTCAAAGGCTTGTTGGTGCTCAGGGCCCCATTTAAAATCGTTCTTCTTCCGGGTCACTTGATAGAGAGGGCTTACAATCAGACTCTAATTTGGAATATGCATTCTCCAAAAACCCACAACACCTAAGAAAGCTTGCGTTTCCTGTTTACTAGTCGGTGGAGACATAGCTGCTATTTTGTTGATCATCACATCCATTGGGATATGATGATGTCCATCTTGCCATTTTATTCCTAAAAACTGGATCTCCTGTGCAGGTCCCTTCACCTTACTCTGTTTTATGGCAAAACCAGCTTTCAGAAGAATTTGGATTATTTTCTCCCCTTTCTCAAAAACTTCTTCTGCTGTGTTGCCCCATACAATGATGTCATCAATGTATTGCAGGTGTTCTGGAGCTTCACCTTTTTCCAGTGCATTCTGGATCAGTCCATGGCAAATGGTGGGGCTGTGTTTCCACCCCTGGGGCAGTCGATTCCAGGTGTACTGGACGCCCCTCCAAGTGAAAGCAAACTGTGGCCGGCACTCTGCTGCCAAAGGGATTGAGAAAAATGCATTAGCGATATCACTTGTGGCGTACCACTTGGCTGCTTTTGACTCCAGTTCATATTGAAGTTCTAGCATGTCTGGCACGGCAGCACTCAGCGGTGGTGTGACTTCATTCAGGCCACGATAGTCCACTGTTAGTCTCCATTCTCCATTGGATTTTCGCACTGGCCATATGGGGCTGTTAAAGGGTGAGCGAGTCCTGCTGATCACTCCTTGGCTCTCCAGTCGACGAATCAGCGTATGGATGGGAATCAGGGAGTCTCGGTTGGTGCGATATTGCCGCCGGTGCACCCTTGTGGTAGCGACTGGCACCTGTTGTTCTTCGACCCTCAGCAACCCCACAACCAAAGGGTCCTCAGAGAGACCAGGCAAGGTGGACAACTGTTCAATTTCCTCTGTCTCCAAGGCAGCTATACCAAAGGCCCACCGATACCCCTTTGGGTCCTTGAAATACCCTCTCCTGAGATAGTCTATGCCAAGGATGCATGGGGCCTCTGGGCCAGTCACAATGGGGTGTTTCTGCCACTCATTCCCAGTTAGGCTCACTTCAGCCTCCAATACAGTTAGCTGTTGGGATCCCCCTGTCACCCCAGAAATACAGATGGGTTCTGCCCCTTTATAGCTTGATGGCATTAGAGTACACTGTGCACCGGTGTCCACTAGAGCCTTATACTCCTGTGGGTGTGATGTGCCAGGCCATTGAATCCACACAGTCCAATAAACCCGGTTGTCCCTCTCCTCCGCCTGGCTGGAGGCAGGGCCCCTCTAATCCTGGTCAGAGTATTTGTTACTGACTTCTTGTAAAAATGACTTAGACGTCCCTTCAAGAGGGTCAGAAGCCCTTGTACTCTCTCTGGGGAATTGCTTGCTGGAAACCAGAGCGGCATCTTTCCTGGAAGAATCCCCTTTTGTGGTTGTTTTTCCTTTCAATTCACGTATCCGTGCATCTAGGGTCAAGGTAGGTTTTCCATCCCACTTCCTCATGTCCTTTCCGTGGTCACACAGGTAAAACCACAGGGTACCCCGTGGTGTATACCTTCTATATTCTCTCTCTTGAGCAGAGGAATGCTCACTCCTAATAGCTGAGATATTGGTCTGTACAGGTGGGGAGTAGGAGTTTTTGATCAGTTCAATCAGTTCTTCGGACTTTTCGGACAGTTTTTCCACAGCCGAGACACAGGCTCATAGGGATGAAGAGAGATTTTCTTCATATTGCCAGAGTTGGCAAGCCATTTCATCCACTGTCGGTGCCTCTTCATCTTTCCAAGTTAGTACTGCCAATGGGTTGGCATACGATGATGGTGCGCTCCGTACAAACTTCCGCCACATGGGTCATGTGCATTGAACTTCATCTGGATCTCTGGGTAATTGTAAACTGTCCGGGTCATAATAAATCATCTCTAGCATGGCTAATTCCCTCAGGTACTGGATACCTCTTTTTATGGTGGTCCACTTGCCTGGTTGACAGATAACATCTTCCTTAAAGGGGTACCTTTCCTTCACACTTGACAGGAGTCACCTCCAGAGGCTGAGGGCTTGTGTCTTTTTCCCAATCGCCTTATCAATGCCACCTTCCCTAGCAAGGGATCCCAGCTGCTTGGCTTCCCTACCCTCTAATTCCAGGCTACTAGCCCCATTGTCCCAGCATTGGAGCAGCCAGGTGATAATGTGCTCGCCTGGATCATGGCTGAAGTCTTTTCGCATATCCCGCAGCTCACTCAGGGATAGGGATCGGGTGATTACTTCTGGTTCTGCCTCTTCCTCCTGTTCTCGTGATGGCCTTGGTTCATCTTCATCCTTCGCTAAGCAAACTGATTTTTTTGTATATTTCTTCTTCTGTATAGGGGCAACTGATACTGGCACAGGTTGGTTCTCTGGTTCAGCCGCAGCACCTGTCGCAGGGGTTGGAGTAGCTGCAGCGCCTGTCGCAGGGGTTGAAGTAGCCGCAGTGACTGTCGCAGGGGTTGGAGTAGCCACTGTGTCTGTTGCAGAGGTTGGAGTAGCCACCGTGTCTGTTTCCGAGGTTGGAGTAGCCGCCTTGCCTGTCGCTGGGGTTGCAGTAGCCGCTGCGTCTGTTGCAGGGGTTGGAGTAGCCGCAGTATCTGCTGCAGTATCTGTCGGTCTGTTTTCCCTCCCTTCGCCCTGAGGGTGTGTTATGACCCAGACCGGACAGACCAGAGGGTCCTGGAGGTTCTGGGATCCCCCCGGGCTAAATTGAGGTGAAACGACACCAAATGATCACTTTGAACACCTTATTCGAACAATCCAAACTGCGGAAGGTGTAAGGGTGGGCAGCGTGGGTTGCAGCAAAACGTTCACAAGAAGAGAGAAAAGAGAGAAAAAAGAAAAAAAAAAAGAAAGAGGCGGAAGATAAAAGAGAGATAGTCACCACCCTTGGATCCCGCGGTGTCGACAACGAGCGTGGCAATCCTCCGGTGATGGGCCCACGCCACGTGGCTCTTTGCAGTTGTGTCTTTTATAGTCTAAATCTCCGTCCACAGTCACGCCTCTTGAAGACTTATATGGGTTCATTCCAGACAGTTCTCAACATATATAGTAGTGTTCCAGAGGGTTCTTTATCTACTGAGCATGTGCGATTTATTGGGGTGGTGGTCTCAGGGACTTTCCAAGGAGCTACAAGCCCCCTCCTCCAATAAGCTTTGTGTGGCCTCTGGCCATATGTGGTGGGTTACCAGGCTGGGTCTGCCAGAACACAGGACTGCATACCCTCCGGCACACCCCCTGTGTCCATGCCAGCCAACTTCTTGCTAATGGCCCTCTTTGTTATGCAGACCGCACCTTGGTTGCTACAATGTTTGAGACATTGACAGGCGTTAACTCTTCCAGTCCCTCACACCACCCCGTGGCTCAAACATTGTCCATATAATCCTCGTCCAGGGTGGCAGACAGCAGAAAGAGGAAACACAAAGTAAGAGTAACAAGAATAGGCAAAACAGGAACCCACAGCCCTAACATTACAACAATATTCAAAAGTCACTTTCCCTGAGGTCTTCCTCGACCGTTGTGATCCGTACATGACGAATGGATGTAATGGAGGATAGCAAGCGAGAGATCATACATCTGCCTATTGCAAGGCCCATCATCAAAAATAAAAATCCACACAGTATCATGAGGCCAATGTTTACAAGCCATTTTCCCCAACCTGTAAGTCCCAGTGAGCCTACAAGAGAGGTGAGCCAAGTTTTCGGATCCCAGCTGTTAAACCGATCCTTGGGCTGCATCGCTTGAAAAAGTTCTCCAGTTTTCTCTGTCACCTCTCTCATCTTCTCTCGCGCTTCTTCTATGGTGGTGGTTGCATTGTGTATGGTGAGACAACATTCTCCATCGGTGACATTTAACATTCCACATACACCTTGCTCCTTTAACAATAACATATCTAAAGCTAATCTGTTTTGCAAAGCCATTTTAGACACTTGTTGAACCTGTAAATTCGTTTCCCCAAAGGCATAATGGGTCCAATTGCTTAGGATGTGTACTTGCCAGGTCAGATTTTCTAAAACGAATTGGTGCCTTTTAAGGGTCACATATGGGGTAAATATATTCTCCAACATCAGAGATGTTGTCATGCCCCAGGTATAATAATCAGGCACTTGAACTCCACGCACTGTCCACTCAGGTCGCGCCTCGGGTCCATCACTTTCCCAGCGCCTTCTGTTATGATGGGGCACTGAGAAATTGAACACTCTAGAAGGGCACATTGTTGGAACGCCGATGGTACAGCGTAAACCTGCCATTTCGTGTACATGCAGGTGTGAGTACATTTTCCCATTCGAACATGCCCAAAAGGTGCCCTGAGGGGATGGATATCTCGTAGTGGAGCACGTTAATGGGTCATAAGATTTAGTTATTCCGATTTCTCCTTTCCACACAAGGTTCCACTTGGTTTCGTGGGTAAGTGTGACTCCACATTTTAACGCAGTTTTTCGACTGGTAATGGGCCCTTTACACCTGGGGTCTCTAGGTTTAAATCCTGGTACCGGAAAACCCCAACAAGTACACATATCCCGAATGAAAGTTCGCAATTCTGAGACATACCATGTTTCTATAGGGTCCCATGTTAACGATTCACAACCAATGGTCCGTGAACAGGTCATTAAGGGGGTGTTCTTATAGGGTAGGGGATCTATTTCCCGTGCATCAATTATATTGTCTGGATCAGGTAAAGCATGCTTAAGGGACCAAGCGTATTCATAATGAGAACGATTCTGGTGGGCATAGCCACCCCATCTGCGAGGAATTTGAATACATCAACCCAGGGATAACGGATGTCCTGGTTTCGGCTAGGACAGAGTTAATTTTCTTCCTAGTAGCTGGTATAGTGCTGTGTTTTGGATTTAGTAGGAAAATAATGTTGATAACACACTGATGTTTTTAGTTGTTGCTAAGTAGTGTTTATCCTAAGTCAAGGATTTTTCAGCTTCTCATGCCCAGCCAGCAAGAAGGCTGGAGGGGCACAAGAAGCTGGGAGGGGACACCGCCAGGACAGCTGACCCAAACTGGCCAAAGAGCTATTCCATACCATATGACATCATGCCCAGTATATAAACTGGGGGAGCTGGCTGGGAGGGGGATCGCGGCTTGGGAACTAACTGGGCATCGGTCAACGAGTGGTGAGCAATTGCATTGTGCACCACTTGCTTTGTATAGTTTAATTCTTTTAGTATTACTATTGTCATATTATTATTATCATTATCATTGTTTTTCATTCCTTTCTGTCCTATTAAACTGTCTTTATCTCAACTCACGAGGTTTTTTTTTTTTTCCTGATTCTCTCCCCCATCCCAGGGGTGGGGGGGCAGTGAGCGAGCGGCTGTGTGGTGCTTAGCTGCCGGCTGGGGTTAAACCACGACAACGGAACATTATATTCATGTTGTAGGGGTTCACCGTGAGGGGGAGGGTCCCACCAACGTACCAGATTACAAGGGATCTCCTCCTCCCGGGACACCACTTCGAATTCAGTACAGACATGCAAAGGAGGTGCACTTCCTGGGGACATGCTGTCCAACCCTCTCGGGCTGCAAGGGCAGCGCTCGTAGTTCCCATACAGAGCTGTTGCTTCCAGCATGTAGCCTTCCACATATCCCTCCAGGTCGTGTTAACTGGAAACCTATAGGCTGCTGGAGAGGGTATGTAGTCAGCTTCCCACAAACATTGTCCTTTCCAGAGAGTATTCTGAATACACTTTTGGTTTAACATTTCTAATTTTGAATTTAACACTCGTGAGAGATTTAACCAAATAACGGCAAATTTGAGACCCTCTGATGCGGACGTAGGGAAGTCCACGCAAAACCCTTGGTCTGTTCGATTCCAGATTCAGACAAAACCAGTAATCAATTCCCATGCCAGGTTGGGTCGGTTATTCAGATTCCCCGTTGATTGAGACAAGATTATACATTCACAAAGTAAGAATATAAACTTTCCCCACACCATCTTTTCCCTAATAAAGAACAGCAACGGGCCTAACAGGATCAGGCAAAGAATGCAAAGAATGACCCGCTGAACAACTGAAACCCTAAGTCCCGCGATGTTCGTCGGCAACCTCCCCAATATCATCAAAACCTCTATCGGGGATTCGTCCCCAGGCAACCAGCATTTTACTCGGGCAGTCGGTTGGGGTCTGGAATTTCCAAACACATCAGTAACCCAAATTCGCTTTTTATCCGCCACTATCCCGTAGTGGTTAGCCACATCCTCCCGGAGAGCCGACATCTGGGCTCCGGTATCTACTAAAAGGTGACTGGAGTTTTAAAGGGACCCAGGGGAAAGGTAATTAACAAGTCCCCTTTGGCGTTTTCTGTGAGCCTCCTTAAATAGATCCACCGGCCATCCCCCGCCTCACCGATTGGGGACGGCGGAGGGGGTTTCCCGACTCCGGGACGCTCAGATCGATCAATGCAGTCTCCCGGGGGGCGGACGGGATTATTGTTTCAGGTTCCCGGGATGGGAGGACAAAATCCTTGGGGTTCGAGGGAGATGGGGTTTCCTTTATTTTGTCCCAGCCTTTCACCAAACTTTCCAGATTGGGGGTGGGTAACCCATCCATCACCTCCCTGGGAATCCCCTTTGAGATGCCTTCTGTCCATAACGCATATCTTTTACTATCAGGGGGCCGCGTCGGCCTCGGGGTGCAGCTTTTATTCCCCCATTGCCTTCCACCCTCCTAAGGTCCGCCTTGGATTTTGTCTCTCCCTGGCCGGTAAATCCCATCCGTCTCCCGTAATTAATCAATTCTTGTGCCACCTCTCCCCATGTCGTCTCCGGGGGACCTCCCCTCCTCCGGGGTCGGGGCGCCCTCAACCGATCTTGTAGTTGCACCGCATATAATTTCAAAGCATCAGGTAATCCTCTTATAAGGGGATGCAACCTGTCGGGGTCTGCCACATATTGCATGGGAGAGGGCTGTTGCGGAACCAATAACCGGTCATGCATCAACTGGAGACACGCAGTTTTCTGTACACTCTCTAAAATGTGCCCCGCCGTAGACGTTTCAATCGAGAAGGGGTCTCCCCTTTCCATGGGATCCAATCCACCCGCCCAGTATGCCACTCTTTGGGTCAGGGACCAGGGTTCTCTATTGTCATTTGTGGTTAGAAAAACTCCCGGACCCCAATATCCTCTCGCCTCGTCCTCACTCAGCAAGATACGGTCACCCCCGGTAAGAGACACTCTCCACACATACTCAGTTTCAGTTTCTCGGGGGCCCCGGGAATATTTCTCCTGAATTTCACCCAAATCAGTGGGAGAATAGGGAATGATACGAGTGGTAACTTGTTGGGGCCCTCCTTGACCACCATCCACAGTCTCAGTTTTAATCAAAGGTCGCATTACAGCTCCCTCCCCGAGGGAAAATATTTCTCTTATAGGGCCTAGGTCTTTAAGAGGGTATAACGATTTTGGATTTTTCCCCTCGTCAGAATCGGCATCCGGATTTTCTACGCCAATTGGGGAGCGGATTTCATCTCATCAATTGTTCCCGCAATATTCGCTCCCGCTCCAAAGCTTCCGTCAAAGCGGTGTGTAGCCGTTGGTTAGTCACCCGCTCGGCGGTAAGCTGATCAGAGAGATGTCTTGTCTCATTTCCTAATTGCTCCTGCAGAGCCCCCACCAGACCTTGAAGGGATTTTATTGTCTCCCCTTCCACGTGTTGGGCCATGTGTTTATTCCGTTGTGCTGCCACCAGAGCTGCTCCTAAAACTGCACAAACTACTGCCTTCCCCTTTCCTTGTTTCAGTTTTCGTTCCTTAGCCAAGGCGGAAATTCTGTCGGCTACCGCTTGTGGATCGTGCCAGTTATTGTGGGCCCAAGTCATACCAGAGAGAGAAGGTCGGGCGTTATAGCCCTCTAACCTCTCCAGGAGAGGGGTGCAATCTACAATCGGTCCTCCCAGGGAGGCCATTATGAGTATACAATTATAGGGACCAGATCCCGTACTAGTCCTCAGAGGACTGTCTCCCCTGGTGTATGACTCCTCTCTGAGAGGGGCTTTGGTAAAAGCCTAGTCCCAGTGATCGCTTTAGCACCAATGAGGGGATCCTGCCGACTACGCCAAATTTGTTACGACCCAGACCGGACAGACCAGAGGGTCGTAGAGGTTCTGGGATCCCCCCGGGCTAAATTAAGGTGAAACGACACCAAACGATCACTTTGAACGCTTTATTCGAACAATCCAAACTGTGGAAGGCGTAACGGTGGGCAGCGTGGGTTGCAGCAAAACGTTCACAAGAAGAGAGAAAAGAGAGGAATAAGGAAAAAAAAAGAAAGAGGGGGAAAAGAAAAGAGAGAGTCACCGCCCTTGGATCCCGCGGTGTCGGCGACGAGCGCGGTAATCCTCCGGTGATGGGCGCGCGCCACGTGGCTCTTTGCAGTTGTGTCTTTTATAGTCTAAATCTCCGTCCACAGTCACGCCTCTTGAAGACTTATATGGGTTCATTCCAGACAGTTCTCAACATATATAGTAGTGTTCCAGAGGGTTCTTTATCTACTGAGTATGTGCGATTTATTGGGGTGGTGGTCTCAGGGACTTTCCAAGGAGCTACAAGCCCCCTCCTCCAATAAGCTTTGTGTGGCCTCTGGCCACATGTGGTGGGTTACCAGGCTGGTTCTGCCAGAACACAGGACTGCATACCCTCTGGCATGCCCCCTGTGTCCATGCCAGCCAACTTCTTGCTAATGTCCCTCCCCCTTTGTTATGCAGACCGCACCTTGGTTGCTACAATGTTTGAGACATTGACAGACATTAACTCTTCGAGTCCCTCACAGGGTGCTGCACAGTATCGAGCAGTGTCTGGTAGATACTAGCCAGGGCCCAGCACAGTGCGATAAGTTGTGCCTCTTTGGAATCGCCACAGCATTTTCCTTTCAGATAGTCTATCACTTTATCAGGGTCCTGTAGTTGTTCGGGAGTGAAGTTCCAAACCATTGGAGGTGAGAAGTTCTCTAGATACCTGCCCATTTTCTCCCACATGCCATGCCACCCATGGCTATTAAGCCTCGGGGCAGATTTCCGAAAGGTATTCTTAAATAGTTGTTTAACCTTAAACAAGACCTGGAACACATTCAGGAGACATAGCAATAGGAACGTGCTGGTTTGAACATCCCAAGGATATTCAAAATTCTCAAGAGCTACTGTAATTTGCCTGGAGGAGAAGGGGAAGCTGAAGAAATGTGTCTCCCCCGTGGCTTGGCTCTCCGATGAGAAAAGGTACAAGGTGTAATTATTAATAGTTTCTGATAGACGGCTCCCGAAGTACGGAGGTGACGGCAATGCTGAGTACAAATACCAGATTAGTTTCACGACCAGCAAGTCTATCGTATCATAAGCCAGTGTTACAAAGTAGAACACCATGATAACTCTGGCCCAGTTCCCACGGGTGATAAACAGCACAACAGGGAGCATATACTGCAAGTAAGGTCTTACATAACGCACCTTTAAGAACAAGTGCACCAACTTTGAGAGCAAATACATCAACATTGTGACCAGCGACTATTGAACTAATATAATGTATGTTTATAACAAATTTGTTCTAACACATTCCAGTCAGATTTGTCGTTATCTCAACCCGTCGTACCCCACGTTAGGCGCCAAAAAGGACTGTCGTGGTTTAACCCCAGCCGGCAACTAAGCACCACGCAGCCGCTCGCTCACTCCCCCCCACCCCTGGGATGGGGGAGAGAATCAGGAAAAAGAAAACCTCATGGGTTGAGATAAAGACAGTTTAATAGGACAGAAAGGAATGAAAAACAATGATAATGATAATAATAATATGACAATAGTAATACTAAAAGAATTAGACTATACAAAGCAAGTGGTGCACAATGCAATTGCTCACCACTCGTTGACCAATGCCCAGTTAGTTCCCGAGCAGCGATCCCCCCTCCCAGCCAACTCCCCCCAGTTTATATACTGGGCATGATGTCATATGGTATGGAATATCCCTTTGGCCAGTTTGGGTCAGCTGTCCTGGCTGTGTCCCCTCCCAGCTTCTTGTGCCCCTCCAGCCTTCTTGCTGGCTGGGCATGAGAAGCTGAAAAATCCTTGACTTAGTATAAACACTACTTAGCAACAACTGAAAACATCAGTGTGTTATCAACATTCTTTTCCTACTAAATCCAAAACACAGCACTATACCAGCTACTAGGAAGAAAATTAACTCTGTCCTAGCTGAAACCAGGACACCCCCGAGAGGAATTGCCTGGCTGCGAGGGGCGGGAAGAGAATGCTGGTGGCTGCTCTTGCTCTTCATCTCTGCCACGACTGCTAGTTTTATCACACGTTGTTAGGATTTACTGACATTTCACTTAAAACCAGGGTAAGCTTCCACACTCTAGACTTTATTTTGAAAAAGTACTGTATGTGCAAAGTACACTTTTTTTTGACTTGGCATCTGGTGGCTAATTTAGTGGGAGAAAATAAAGTCTAGCAACAAAACGTTACAATTATGCTGCTTCTCATATCTGTTATATGCTTGTGTTCAGGGGTAGACAGGGACACAGAAGTTGCATCCACAATTTCTTTTCTGGAAAATGTGGTTTCTGTGTTCTTGCTCATTTCATGCTGCTTTCCTACTAATCTCTTCCTCCTTGCTTCTAGTGCTGTCAGCTACTGCCAGCCTTGTTCTCCCTATCTCTCTCCTCACCTATACCAAGAGTCTTGTTTTGTTCTGTGTGATTATGAAGTCCGTGCTCCAGAGTAATCTGGAACCAGTGCATCACAACATGGAAACTTTGTATTTCCTCTTTTGGTTTACTGTTCACCAAACTTTGGAGGGGCTCCTTCTTTGGAGGTGTTTCATCTCCTTTGGTGTTTGTTGCTTCCTTCCCATTGCATACAGTAAGGCTAGGGGTGGTAGAGAAATAATAACTGCAAGTTGTTCTTCTGAAGATTTATTTTTAGAGCCATGATGTTGTACCTAATTCTATATAGAGGGCACTAGTCTGGTGTGCTATTCTTCTGCAGCATGTGAATTTCTTTGTGGATAGCAGGTCTTGAAATAACCATGTTCTGAGATTCACAATTCAGTTTACATCTTTCAGAACGTTAACTCAATTATTTTGGACTTGCTGCAAACTTCAGCAGATGCTTGTGAGTTGATATTTATTTTTTGGGGGTGGTATATAGAGAGGCTACTTTGAATTTTAGCATGAGGTTTAGAAAAATAATCCTTTCCTCAAAGGAAAACTGAGGTTCTATTTTCATCTGACTGTAGGTTTTGCTGTCATTGTTAATAGCTAGTAAGGTTGATGATGTAATCTGATCCTGAAATTTACTTAGTGATTATTCTGTACCCAAATCCTTCCACTTCCTTAAAGAGATGCTGCTTTATCCCCATTTTCCCAACCAGCTGTGGAATTGGGAATTAGTTTGAAACAGTTATTTTAATTTTGTAATGGTATTTTTGATTTGAGGTGGAGGCAAGGCAGGAGGAAAGAAAACTTGTAAAACGCTGGAGGTATGTTTCTGCTTGATTTGTAATTTTCCAACAAGTTTTATAAAATACTTGAGTAATTATGATACTAGGTAAGATTATTTTTATTTCTGCTATTACAAAACAGGTAATAGAAGTAGGTACTCTGTTTCAACTTTTGAATCAGCCAGGAATCATTGCTTCTGTAATGTTATCAAGGTGTTCTGTACTCTGTATCTATCTTAAGTTAATTGCTGAGAGTTTTTGATGCAGATACTGTAAATTACTGTGCCAGAGCCAGTTCCAGCCAGTTCCAAGACAGATCCACTGCTGGCCAAAGCTGAGCCAATCAGTGAAGCTGGTGGTGCCTCTGTGAAAACATATTTCAGAAAGGGCAAAAAAAAAAAAAAAATTGTACAGCAGGAGAGAGAGATAGATATAGGATTGGGGGGAAATGTGTAAGGAAAAAAATCTGCAGACATCGAAGTCAGAGAAGAAGGAGAGGGAGGAGGTGCTCCAGGTGCTGGAGCAGATATCCACACTGCAGCCCGTGGAGGAACCCATGCTGGAGCAGGTGGATATGCCCTGAAGGAAGCTGCAGCCCATGGAGAGGAGCTCATGCAGGAGCAGGCTCCTGGCAGGAACTGTGGCCCATGGAGGAGCTATGCTGGAGCAGTCTTTTCCTGAAGGACTGTAGCCTGTGGAGAGGACCCACACTGGAGCAGTTCTTGAAGGATTGCAGCCCATGGGAAAGACCTACACTGGAGCAGGGGAAAAGTGTGAGGAGGAAGGAGCGGCAGAGAGGAACTGCTTTGAACTGACTGCAACCTCCATTCCCCTTGCCCTGCTGGTAGGGGGGTGGGGGTGGAGTCTGTAATGAAGGAGTGAAGCTGAGCCTGGGAAGAAGGGGTGTGTGTGTTCAGTTTTTTGTCTTTGTTTCTCACCATCATACTCTATTTTTTTAATTGGTAATAAATTTAATTTAATCTTCTCCAAGTTGAGTCTGTTTTGCCCATCATGGTAATTGGTAAGTGATCTCCCTGTCTTTATCTCGACTCACAAACATTTCGATTTTATTTTCTCCCCCTGTCCTGTTGAGGAGGGGGAGTGAGAGAGCAGCTGGGTGGGGGTCTGGCAGCTGGCCAAGGACACTCCAACACAACCCCACTGCAATATTTAGTTTCTTCTTGTAAATCTTTTTGTGGTTTTCTGGTTGCAGTTCTGCCTTCATCTTTCTTTCCTATTTAGGAAATAGGAAAGTTGGATGGGTGTCATCTGTGTATTTACCTTTTTATTTTTCTGGAGAGAGATGCAGAAATAGATTTTACTTGTTATGATACTGCTAGGAAGAATGAACTTGTATGATTTCTCTTTAAGGATCTTGTCTTTGTAGAAAAATTAGTAAATGTGCTGCAGTGTTAGTTCTTGGCAATTTCTTCTAAATACACTAATACTGGTGGTGCAGTTACATTATTTGGGTTCCGATATGGAGAGTAAAAATACAAGTCTAATTAGAGCGTCACTGCTGTTTGGGTGGGGGGGAACATGCATCTGCAAAGGGCCCTATTTCTTAACATAAAAAGAGTTTGGTATGATTAAGCCTCCAGTTTATTCAAGTGTTGGGTTTGCAGTGTGCCTTGAAGCTTAAAATCAAAGCCAGGTCAGGTGGCTTTTTGTTGCTTTACAGGTGGTACTGCTTTTGCCTAATCTACTTCTGTGAACGTGGAGTATTTGAATTGGGAATAATCCTCCTGAAGAGTAAATTGTGACAGAATAAAAATGTTAGTCAGAAACACTACTTGAATGTTGTCCTGTTTAACTGTCCTAGTTTCGACTGGGATAGAGTCAATTCTCTTCCTAGTAGCTGGTACAGTGCTGTGTTTTGGATTTGGTGTGAGAATGATGTTGATAACACTCTGATGTTTTAGTTGTTGCTAAGGAGCGCTTATCTTAAGCCAAGGACTTTTCAGTTTCCCCTGCTCTGCCAGCAAGCAGGTGTGCAAGAAGCTGGGAGGGAGCAGAGCCGGGGCAGCTGACCCGAACTAGCCAAAGGGGTATTCCATACCATGGAACGTCATGCCCAGTATATAAACAGGGGGGAGTTGGCCGGGAGGGGTGGATTGCTGCTCGGGAACTAACTGGGCATCAGTCAGCGGGTGGTGAGCAATTGCATTGTGCATCCCTTGTCTTTCTTAGGTTATATTTCACTCTTTTTGTTATCTTCCTTTTCATTACTAATATTATTATATTTTTTATTTCAATTATTAAACTGTTCTTATCTCAACCCTCGAGTTACTTGTTTTCGATTCTCCTCCCGATCCCACTGGGGGGAGGAGTGAGGGAGTGGCTGCATGGTGCTTAGTTGCTGGCTGGGGTTAAACCATGACATTAACAAAAGAAACAGATTCCCCTTTAAGTGCTGAATAAGGGCCCTTACAGTAGGTACTAGATATTTATCTTCAGCCATGGTGATGAAAAGGTGGGAGTTCAGGCTTACAGGACAAAGGAATGCAGGTCGTTTGGATCACCTATGCTCCCTTCCCCTTTTAGGAAGGCTCTAAAAATAGCAATTGATTGGGCCTTGGGATCAAGCAAGGGGCGTGTATGCTTTCCTACTTGGGTTTAGCTGTTTTCATCTAAATTATGGGAATGGTAGCTGATGAATGGAGGACTTCAGTTTCAAATTGGTAGCTGCAGGAGGAGCAGGAGCTCTGTTTAATCTCTGCTTGTGTGTGTGCATGTGCACATATGTACAGGAGGAAGAGGAGGCAGTGTGCTCAAGCACTGACAGACCCAGTCCTCTGGGAGGACAGGTTTCTCTGAAAGAAAAGGAGCAATCCACTGAGAAGATGAGGGGTTTCATGAGGTGACTAAGAGAGCCAGACTACATAGAGATTATACTTGCAGAGCTGGGTGATATAGTGAATACTCAGGCAAATATTGAGTTTCAGGAACTTCTTTTCTTTCATCTTGTAGGTTGATGGTATTACTGTGGGCATTTTTGTTCCAGGTTAATGGAAGCTCTCTTCCTCTTTCATTCTTGGACACTGTATTAGTCCTTTGTCCTTCTCCCATTTCACTTGCATTCCTCTAAAGGGGGAAATCCTGGTTGATAAGATCACATCAGGGTTAGATCCATTTAGGAAATAATTGACTAAAAGATTGTTATAGGCTTAGTAAACTTAGGCATTACCTAAACTCTTCAGAATTTTCCCATTTGATAATCATGCTATTTAAGTTGAGGGGGAGAAAATAAGGACAAACAAATGATATTTCTACTGCAACGTTCAAACTGCACATAATCGATCCACAAACCAGCTGATCTCTATCTTGACTAAGGGAGTTGTAGAGGTATGGTTGGAGCTGTGTACCCAAGCACTGAGCACAGTTTATGCTGTGGCGTGGGGGAGAATTCATTTATTTATTTAACTGAAACTTTAGCTTTCCATTTGATACTGTTCCCTCTGTGTTTGCAACTTCCTTTTACCTGTATCAGAATTGCTCGTCTTAGCTGCGATAACGCTTTTCGCTTTAAGTCTCAGAAGGCAGCCTACCTAAATGTGGAAACACATGCTTTACAATTAAGTGTCTTTCCTGATTGCATGTCAAAACTTTGCATGCAAACATGAAACTTGTGCATGCAATTGTGTAATTACACATTCAAATTTGTAAGCACCGTTTCCATGTGAAGGCATTAGGAGATATATTTTAGTTCTTAAGATATGTATCACTTCTTTGATACTAAAATGTTCAACACTGGAAAAGGTAAGTTGATTTTTTTTTTTTTTTTTCCCTTCTCTAGCACAAAGTAGCTAAATAATTACACTGGCATGTTTTGGGTGTGTGTTTTTGCAGTGCTCAATTGTACTTTTTTATGGTAAAAGAGTATGCACATAGATAATATATAACTTTCTATACAATATACAACAATGATACAGTTTTTCCCCCCTCCAGGAATTGTGGTGCTTGGATTAAACAGATCTCATGCCAGGAATGCACTTACCATTTTTAAAAGATTTTTGTTAAGTGGAAAAAAAAATACCTTCTAGTATGAAGGTAAGTATTAGAATTAAATGCTTAAAAAATGTTTGATTATTCTCTTCCCTCCTTTTCTCTGTAGATGTCAAAAGCTGTGGATGCTTTGAAATCTGATAAGAAAGTACGAACTGTTATATTCTGGAGTGAAGTCCCAGGGATATTCTGTGCTGGTATGCAAACTTTTTTTTTTTTTCCCCTGAGAAGCTGGAAATCTGTAATCTAATGTTGCACAAAAATAAGGTGCAGATTGCAAGGAAACATATCTTTTGTTTATATTCTTCTCAGTAGCTAACAAAATCTTTTTGTAGTATTTTCCTCAATTGCTAACAAGAGTCAAATATCTGTTTTATTCTTTCTGTGTCAAAGTATTTAAAAAAAATGTATGATAGATTATTCATGGTGATGGAAAGTTATTTAATTGAGCTTCTATAATGTATTGCCTGTACTTCTTAAATGAGGACCAAATATTGCTAAATGCCATATAGGGAGGCTATATAGAAAGCAATATCAAAATTATTTTCAATACATTAAAGTTAACTTTAAATTAAAGAAACATACTTAAAATTAAAATTCATTATGAAATTGACTGTTACTACAGGCTGAATGTATTCTCAAATGAAAACAAAAACAAACAAACCCCCACCCCCCCAGCACACCCCAACCGAAATGTCAAACAGGTGTTTCCTGCCAAAGTTCTAAAGGAAACAAAAGCTCTCAACTACCAAACACTGGGAACTAGAATTTGTCAACATGTTGGAGCTATGCGAGAAACAAAAACAAAGGATGCTATTTAGTTAACGAGGCGTGACCTTGAGAAGAGAAACAAGATGACACCATAAGTCAGTGGGTAAAGACATACCAAGATAAGCACAGGGGCAATCAAAGAGCTACTGGAACTGTGAGTGAACTATCCTAACTAACATACTAGAAAACCCGCCCTCGGGTAGGGAGAGCCCCCTACCAACAGAAGCCCCTTCCTCACAGAACATGCGCAGTAAAAAAGGAGGACACTGCGACTTTAAGTGGAGATGAGACTTGCGAGAGCCAATAGGAACGAGAGTAACTAAGCAAAACTGTGAAAAATACTGATAACTGTTGCTCGAAAGGTATAAAATGCTTTACCGTGTGTTAACCAGGCGTGCTAGCTTTGTGGAGTTACCACCTAGCACCCATCTCTGCGCAGACATGAAATAAACAAATATCTCGCTCTGTGTGTTAATCGGCTTTTTTGCACACCGGGTGAAAGAATCCTGATTTTTGGGACAACATTTTGGCGACCCAGATGGGACGGCCATAAGGCCTTGCCCGGATCGTCTTGCCGTCCCCGACAGCGGACCGGACCGGACTGAGCTCCAGCGCGCACCGACCTATTGATCGGGGACTCCTCCGGATTCCCTCCGAAGCCGGGGCGACAAGCGACTCAAAGGTGCAACGCCGACCAGAGATATTTGTATCAGGGTGAAAGGGGAATGAATCCTTGGATTGGTGAGTATAAAATTTAATTACAAATTCAATGACTCCCATGGAAGGTGAAAGGGTAAAGTCGCACGTAGACGTTCGGCAAGAGGTGCCTTAATTGACCAGGGGGGTCAGAACTGAGTGCGCATACTGACCAAGGGGGGTCAGAGGGTACTGACCAAGGGGTCAGAGTGGTAATTACTGACCAAAGCGGTCAGAAGGGTAATTACCGACCAAGGGAGTCAAAGCCGGCAAATAGGTAAATTCGGCTAAAATGGGAGCAAGCCAATCCACGATTCCTCCCTGTAGCCCTTTGGGGTGTATTTTGAAAAATTGGAATAAGTTTGGGGGAGATCCGATGACTAAAGATAAAATGAAAAGATATTGTAATCAATGGTGGCCAAATTATAAATTGGGTGATGATGAGGTCTGGCCAGAAAATGGATCGGTAAACTATAATACTATATGACAATTGATGTCGTTTTGCCATTGGATGGGGAAATGGGACAAAGTACCTTATGTTGATGCCTTTATGACTTTGTACAGAAAATCTGATATGCGGGAAAAATGTAAGCTAAAGACTGACCTAGTGATGTATACAGCTTCTGAGAAAAAGGAGAGTGCTTGTTGCATAGGCTGTGATGATAGAAAGATTGCAGGGGGAGAAGAGCAGAAAGATGTGCAACTGTTAGTCCCGACAGCCCCACCACTATACAAAAGCAGTGCTGGACAATTGCCAATCGATCCTAATTTACAATCGGGCAATGAGAACTGTAGCCCCATTTCCAGCCGGACTAGAGGGCACGCTGAACCGTTGTACAGGCTCCCCTGAGACAAGCAGTGGGACCGGAAAGACTGCTGGTTTTTATACATGTTCCGTTCACTACCTCTGAGCTGTTAAATTGGAAACAATCTGTTGGATCCTATAAGGGAAACCCTGACGGAGTACATCAACTATTAGAAGCTATAATGTTAACACATAATCCCAACTGGGGAGATAGACAGGCTCTGCTAAATACATTCTTTGCGGCAGAGGAAAAGAGAATGGTGATTGAAAGGGCCAGGGAAGAAGGGGGAAGGAGAAACAGGCAAGAAGATTCTGAGGAGTTCCTACCTACTAAAAGGGACCCAGAATGGGATCCTAACGGGGGGGGAACAAGGGTTCAACTGAAGCAGTATCAGCAGCTGATACTGTATGAGGTTCAGCATGGAGTGCCTAAATCGAAGAATGTGTCTAAGCTTTATGAGGTAAGGCAGGGTCTGGAGGAAAATCCATCTGCCTTTTACGAAAGGCTATGTGAGGAAGCTAGAAAATGGATGGACTTGAATCCGGATGATAAGGCAAATCAGAGGATGTTCAATATATGTTGTTTATTGGGTAGTCGACTCAGGATATAAGGAGAAAGTTGCAGAAAGTTGATGGAGCTGGGGGAATGTCGATCTCACAATTGATAAAGTATAAGGTTGATGACAATCGAGATGAGAGGGAAAGAAAAGAAAAACAGAACAAAATAAAGTTGCACGCATCTTTGCTGGCAGCGGCAATAAATGGAAATGATGTCGAAGGGAAGGGTAGAGGAAAAAGTAAAGGAAGAGGAGGATGTGGTGGAATAATGCAGGGAAGAGGACCGCAAAAACGAACCCCTTTAGGGCTAAATCAGTGTGCGGTCTGTAAACAGGAAGGACACTGGAAAAATGAGTGCCCGAAATGAAAGAGGCCAAAGGAACGGGATCATATAGAAAATGCTAATCTTATTATGTTAGAAGATTCAGACAATGAATGAAGGGGACCGGGGGAGAACATTAAAGTCTTCCCAGCTGATCCCCTGGTTCCAGTTAAGCTGGGGAACGAGACCACAGATTTTTTTAATTGACAGTGGGGCTACTCATTCAGTAGTCACCAGTTGTAAAGGACTTCTAAGTAAAGTAACTATACCTATTGGTGGGGCAAAGGGAAAAAGAACGTTAAGGCCATTTTTACAACCAATGGAATGCACAACTGGGGGAGCTAAATTAATTCATGAGTTTCTATACATGCCGGAATGCCCCCTACCTTTACTGGGGTGAGATTTATTATGCAAACTAAATGCACAAGTAACCTTTTCTAAGAATGCTGTACAGCTCCATATCCCGCCTGAAACCGCCTGGAGAGCTCAGATCTGCTTGCTGACAGATGAAACATCAGAAGAAATTGAAGAGAATATTCCAGATGCTGTATTAAATGCGGTAATTCCCCTGGTATGGGCTTCAAAAAACCCAGGTAAAGCAAAAAAGTGAGTCCGATTAAAGTAGAACTAAAAGAGGGGGCAAAACCAGTAAGGGTGCATCAACATCCTATTAGGCTGGAAGCTCGCAAGGGCCTCGAAGCCCTGACAAATACCTTTATTCAATATGGACTGCTCAGAGAATGTCAATCTGAATACAATACACCGATTTTATTGGTGAGAAAGCCTCACTCCCAGGATTACCGATTAGTGCAGGACTTGAGGGCTATAAATCAGATAACCAAAGACATACATCCTACGGTGTCTAACCCTTATACTTTGTTAGCATCTGTACCCAAAAACAATGCCTATTTTACAGTGTTGGACCTAAAAGATGTCACCTTCTGCATTCCAGTGGATGAACAGAGTCAAACACTCTTCGCTTTTGAATGGGAGAATCCGACTACTGGAAGGAAAGGACAACTGTGTTGGACCGTTCTTCCCCAGGGATTTAAAAATAGTCCCACTTTGTTCGGTGAAGTACTGGCCAAAGAATTAGAACAATGGCAAACTAATAATGATAATGTTACTCTCTTACAGTATGTGGACGATATCTTAATTGGAGCAGATACAGAACAGACTTGTACGGAAGCCACAGTAAGCCTGCTAAACTTTCTGGGAATAGCCAGATTCTGCTGGATATGGATCCCCAATTTCGGACTTACAACCAAGCCCTTATACGCAGCCACAAAGGGCCTTGTGGGGAGTTGTTAGAAGGGACTCCAGAGTGTCGGAGTAGTTTTGATGAAATTAAAAGAAAATGATGGAAGCTCTCCTCAAGAAACTACATGAAGAAACTCACATGGGAGCCAATGCTATGATAAGCGGTGTTGAGAGATACGCTGTAGGGCCAAAAATGCAGACAAATGCAGATATAATAGCAAAGAGATGAAACTTGTGTAAATAATCCCAAAACACAAAGAAAGCCGCCAGCAGGTGACGTAAAAAGAGGAATAACCCCTAGGGAATACTGGCAAATAGATTTCTCTGAATTACCAAAATGTGGACAACGTAAGTATCTACTTGTTCTAGTGGATACGTTTTCCGGATGGCCTGAGACTTTCCCTTGTCGCAACAATGGGGCTAGGGAAGTAATTAGGATATTACTAAAGGAAATAACCCCCCAGATAGCTAGAGTTGGACCATATGTCGTTAAAAGGGTTGGACAACAACGACTTTTGTTTAATCCATCATGGTCCCTCAAACGGGTAGAACTATCAATGCAGATTAATATCTCTGCAGTTAAACCAGCCTGTTCACCATTCATAAGTACATCCTATACAGGATGGTTAGCGTGGTTACATGGGCGGTCTCTTACCCTTCCAAATCGAGTAAAAAGAAATGTAACTGGTATCCTAGGGACAGGATTGGGAGTCTTAAACAGCATAGATGCTGAAGTACTTGCAGACAAACTTAGTACAGCCACACATGATCTAAAAAAAAATTAGAACATCCATTGCGATCCTCCTGTCAGCTTTAGGAACTCATCAATGGCTGTTGTCTGATATATTGCCTCAATGGGAAAGGGTTAATGAAAAGGACCACCAATAATCATAGATGCACTTGGTATAGCCCAAAATAATATTTCTCTAGCTCTTAGTTGTATCCAGCTCAACTGTGGGTGCAATATACAATAGCAGCAATTGTAAGAGAAGGTGAAGATGGCACCTTACCTACTGAAATTCGGAAAATAATCTGGGAAAAGGCAACTGCATTTGAAAGAGAATTCCAGTCATGGTGGTATCTGGGCAATTTCACTCACAATCCTATCCATAACAAAGCCACGGCCTTTGTTGTAACCATACAGAATGCATCAGTAAAAACCATCTACCCATCATTGCGTTAGGCTTAAATCACAAGGACTGTACTTTATCCACTAGAGCACAGAGTATGGCACAACGAGACAATAACAAATGCAGACTGTTGAAGTTGATGCATGTGTGGTACGGGAACAACAGGATTTATTTGCGAAAGCAATACCATCAAAGCTCAAGACATTTGTCTTGACACTGAGCAAAATGTTTGTCACTTGAGATACATCCGAAAGAAATCCCTGGAACTGTACTCATATATATTGGAAAGGATGTGTGTGTATAAGAACTCTATGTAATTTTATAGTCATAGATAATATTACTGTGGGATAAATAATCACTCAAATACTTGCATTTGTAACTTACTAACATTATAGGATGTGATTTCAACTATTCAGCTCCGGTTACGACTTATCAGCTAATACAATCCAATTATACTTTAGTTAAGGATCTATTGCTTACTTCCATTGGATGGATCTCACACTGGTGAAAAAATTTTTACAACATAATGATCTACGCCAGTGGCTGGAACGTGCCCGAGAAGAGGGACAAAGGACTTTAATCACCGTTCACCATGACACAGAAGAGAGACATCGTGTTTTGGACCGGGTGAAGAAAGATGGAGAACATAGGTGGTGGGAAGCCTTCCTTGGATGGTCACCCAAGACAACAGGCATTCTTAATCTCATGCTACACCCTGTTGTGATCTTGTTATCACTAACATGTTTATGTTTACTGCTTATAATCATACTGTATTTTAAGGTTTGGCACATGATGAAGCAAATTGCTCTAATGCAATCACCCAGGGTATGCACGCTCACGACAGAGGGAGATAAATCCCTCAAACTTGAAAACTTCCCTATAAAGGACAGGGAAAAATTCCAGCGAGACATATGTCAATGGGAAGGAACCTATGAGCAGTTTTGGAAAATTTTGAAATCTCCCAGAGACTGAAGTTTTAGAATGAAAATATCTAAGTGAGACTTATTTTAAATAAGAACTATTTATCTAAGTCTCAAAGGGGGGAATTGTTGGAGATATGCGAGAAACAAAAGCAAAGGATGCTATTTAGTTAACGAGGCATGACCTTGAGAAGAGAAACAAGATGACACCATAAGTAAGTCAGTGGGTAAAGAAATACCAAGATAAGCACAGGGGCAATCAAAGAGCTACTTGAACTGTGAGTGAACTATCCTAATTCACATACTAGAAAACCCACCCTTGGGTAGGGAGAGCCCCCTACCAACAGAAGCCCCTTCCTCACAGAACATGCGCAGTAAAAAAGGAGGACGCTGCGACTTTAAGTGGAGATGAGACTTGCGAGAACCAATAGGAACGAGAGTAACTAAGCAAAACTGTAAAAATACTGATAACTGTTGCTCGAAAGGTATAAAATGCTTTACCGCGTGTTAACCAGGCGTGCCGGCTTTGTGGAGTTACCACCTAGCACCCATCTCTGCGCAGACATGAAATAAACAAATATCTCGACTCTGTGTGTTAATCGGCTTTTTTGCACACCGGGTGAAAGAATCCTGATTTTGGGACAACATTTTGGCGACCCAGATGGGACGGCCATAAGGCCTTGCCCGGATCGTCTTGCCGTCCCCGACAGCGGACCGGACCGGACTGAGCTCCAGCGCGCACCGACCTGTTGATCGGGGACTCCTCCGGATTCCCTCCGAAGCCGGGGCGACAAGCGACTCAAAGGTGCAACGCCGACCAGAGATATTTGTATCAGGGTGAAGGGGGAATGAATCCTTGGATTGGTGAGTATAAAATTTAATTACAAATTCAATGACTCCCATGGAAGGTTAAAGGGTAAAGTCGCACGTAGACGTTCGGCAAGAGTTGCCTTAATTGACCAGGGGGGTCAGAACCGAGTGTGCATACTGACCAAGGGGGGTCAGAGCGGTACTGACCAAGGGGTCAGAGTGGTAATTACTGACCAAAGCGGTCAGAAGGGTAATTACCGACCAAGGGAGTCAAAGCCGGCAAATAGGTAAATTCGGCTAAAATGGGAGCAAGCCAATCCACGATTCCTCCCTGTAGCCCTTTGGGGTGTATTTTGAAAAATTGGAATAAGTTTGGGGGAGATCCGATGACTAAAGATAAAATGAAAAGATATTGTAATCAATGGTGGCCAAATTATAAATTGGGTTATGATGAGGTCTGGCCAGAAAATGGATCGGTAAACTATAATACTATATGACAATTGATGTCGTTTTGCCATTGGATGGGGAAATGTGACGAAAGTACCTTATGTTGATGCCTTTATGACTTTGTACAGAAAATCTGATATGCAGGGAAAAATGTAAGCTAAAGACTGACCTAGTGATGTATACAGCTTCTGAGAAAAAGGAGAGTGCTTGTTGCATAGGCTGTGATGATAGAAAGATTGCAGGGGGAGAAGAGCAGAAAGATGTGCAACTGTTAGTCCCGACAGCCCCACCTCCGTACAAAAGCAGTGCTGGACAATTGCCAATCGATCCTAATTTACAATCGGGCAATGATAACTTTAGCCCCATTTCCAGCCGGACTAGAGGGCACGCTGAACCAGTTGTACAGGCTCCCCTGAGACAAGCAGTGGGACCGGAAAGACTGCTGGTTTTTATACATGTTCCGTTCACTACCTCTGAGCTGTTAAATTGGAAACAATCTGTTGGATCCTATAAGGGAAACCCTGACGGAAGTACATCAACTATTAGAAACTATAATGTTAACACATAATCCCAACTGGGGAGATATACAGGCTTGCTAAATACGTGCTTTACAGCAGAGGAAAAGAGAATGGTGATTGAAAGGGCCGGGAAGAAGGGGGAAGGAGAAACAGGCAAGAAGATTCTGAGGAGTTCCTACCTACTAAAAGGGACCCAGAATGGGATCCTAATGGGGGGGGAACGAGGGTTCAGCTGAAGCAGTATCAGCAGCTGATACTATATGAGGTTCAGCATGGAGTGCCTAAATCGAAGAATGTGTCTAAGCTTTATGAGGTAAGGCAGGGTCTGGAGGAAAATCCATCTGCCTTCTACGAAAGGCTATGTGAGGAAGCTAGAAAATGGATGGACTTGAATCCGGATGATAAGGCAAATCAGAGGATGTTCAATATATGTTGTTTATTGGGTAGTCGACTCAGGATATAAGGAGAAAGTTGCAGAAAGTTGATGGAGCTGGGGGAATGTCGATCTCACAATTGATAGAGTATAAGGTTTATGACAATCGAGATGAGAGGGAAAGAAAAGAAAAACAGAACAAAATAAAGTTGCACGCATCTTTGCTGGCAGCGGCAATAAATGGAAATGATGTCAGAGGGAAGGGTAGAAGAAAAAGTAAAGGAAGAGGAGGATGTGGTGGAATAATGCAGGGAAGAGGTCCGCAAAAACGAACCCCTTTAGGGCTAAATCAGTGTGCAGTCTGTAAACAGGAAGGACACTGGAAAAATGAGTGCCCGAAACGAAAGAGGCCAAAGGAACGGGATCATGCAGAAAATGCTAATCTTATTATGTTAGAAGATTCAGACAATGAATGAAGGGGACCGGGGGAGAACATTAAAGTCTTCCCAGCTGATCCCCTGGTTCCAGTTAAGCTGGGGAACGAGACCATAGATTTTTTTAATTGACAGTGGGGCTACTCATTCAGTAGTCACCACTTGTAAAGGACCTCTAAGTAAAGTAACTATACCTATTGTTGGGGCAAACGGGAAAAAGAACAGTAAGGCCATTTTTACAACCAATGGAATGCACAACTGGGGGAGCTAAATTAATTCATGAGTTTCTATACATGCCAGAATGCCCCCTACCTTTATTGGGGTGAGATTTATTATGCAAACTAAATGCACAAGTAACCTTTTCTAAGAATGCTGTACAGCTCCATATCCCGCCTGAAACCGCCTGGAGAGCTCAGATCTGTTGCTGACAGATGAAACACAGAAGAAATTGAAGAGAATATTCCAGATGCTGTATTAAATGCGGTAATTCCCCTGGTATGGGCTTCAAAAAAAACCCAGGTAAAGCAAAAAATGTGAGTCCGATTAAAGTAGAACTAAAAGAGGGGGCAAAACCAGTAAGGGTGCATCAATATCCTATTAGGCTGGAAGCTCGCAAGGGCCTCGAAGCCCTGATAAATACCTTTATTCAATATGGACTGCTCAGAGAATGTCAATCTGAATACAATACACCGATTTTACCGGTGAGAAAGCCTCACTCCCAGGATTACCGATTAGTGCAGGACTTGAGGGCTATAAATCGGATAACCAAAGACATACATCCTACGGTGTCTAACCCTTATACTTTGTTAGCGTCTGTACCCAAAAACAATGCCTATTTTACAGTGTTGGACCTAAAAGATGCCGCCTTCTGCATTCCAGTGGATGAACAGAGTCAAACACTCTTCGCTTTTGAATGGGAGAATCCGACTACTGGAAGGAAAGGACAACTGTGTTGGACCGTTCTTCCCCAGGGATTTAAAAATAGTCCCACTTCGTTCAGTGAAGTACTGGCCAAAGAATTAGAACAATGGCAAACTAATAATGATAATGTTACTCTCTTACAGTATGTGGACGATATCTTAATTGGAGCAGATACAGAACAGACTTGTATGGAAGCCACAGTAAGCCTGCTAAACTTTCTGGGAATAGCCGGATTCTGCTGGATATGGATCCCCAATTTCGGACTTACAACCAAGCCCTTATACGCAGCCACAAAGGGCCTTGTGGGGAGTTGTTAGAATGGACTCCAGAGTGTCGGAGTAGTTTTGATGAAATTAAAAGAAAATGATGGAAGCTCTCCTCAAGAAGCTACATGAAGAAACTCACATGGGAGCCAATGCTATGATAAGCGGTGTTGAGAGATACACTGTAGGGCCAAAAATGCAGACAAATGCAGATATAATAGCAAAGAGATGAAACTTGTGTAAATAATCCCAAAATACAAAGAAAGCCGCCAGCAGGTGACGTAAAAAGAGGAATAACCCCTAGGGAATACTGGCAAATAGATTTCTCTGAATTACCAAAATGTGGACAACGTAAGTATCTACTTGTTCTAGTGGATACGTTTTCCGGATGGCCTGAGACTTTCCCTTGTCGCAACAATGGGGCTAGGGAAGTAATTAGGATATTACTAAAGGAAATAACCCCCCAGATAGCTAGAGTTGGACCATATGTCGTTAAAAGGGTTGGACAACAACGACTTTTGTTTAATCCATCATGGTCCCTCAAATGGGTAGAACTATCAATGCAGATTAATATCTCTGCAGTTAAACCAGCCTGTTCACCATTCGTAAGTATGTCCTATACAGGATGGTTAGCGTGGTTACACGGGCGGTCTCTTACCCTTCCAAATCGAGTAAAAAGAAATGTAACTGGTATCCTAGGGACAGGATTGGGAGTCTTAAACAGCATAGATATGAAATACTTGCAAACAAACTTAGTACAGCCACACATGATTTAAAAAAAAAAATTAGAACATCCATTGCGATCCTCCCTTAGGAACTCATCAATGGCTGTTATCTGATATATTGCCTCAGCGGGAAAGGGTTAATGAAAAGGACCACCAATAATCATAGATGCACTTGGTATATCCCAAAATAATATTTCTCTAGCTCTTAGTTGTATCCAGGCTCAACTGTGGGTGCAATATACAATAGCAGCAATTGTAAGAGAAGGTGAAGATGGCACCTTACCTACTGAAATTCGGAAAATAATCTGGGAAAAGGCAACTGCATTTGAAAGAGAATTCCAATCATGGTGGTATCTGGGCAATTTCACTCACAATCCTATCCATAACAAAGCCACGGCCTTTGTTGTAACCATACAGAATGCATCAGTAAAAACCATCTACCCATCATTGCGTTAGGCTTAAATCACAATGGACTGTACTTTATCCACTAGAGCACAGAGTATGGCACAACGAGACAATAACAAATGGCAGACTGTTGAAGTTGATGCATGTGTGGTACGGAACAACAGGATTTATTTGCGAAAGCAATACCATCAAAGCTCAAGACATTTGTCTTGACACTGAGCAAAATGTTTGTCACTTTGAGATACATCCGAAAGAAATCCCTGGAACTGTACTCATATATATTGGGAAAGGATGTGTGTGTATAAGAACTCTATGTAATTTTATAGTCATAGATAATATTACTGTTGGGATAAATAATCACTCAAATACTTGCATTTGTAACTCTACTAACATTATAGGATGATGATTTCAACTATTCAGCTCCGGTTACGACTTATCAGCTAATACAATCCAATTATACTTTAGTTAAGGATCTATTGCTTACTTCCATTGGGATGGATCTCACACTGGTGAAAAAATTTTTACAACATAATGATCTACGCCAGTTGCTGGAACGTGCCCGAGAAGAGGGACAAAGGACTTTAATCACCGTTCACCATGACACAGAAGAGAGACATCGTGTTTTGGACCGGGTGAAGAAAGATGGAGAACATAGGTGGTGGGAAGCCTTCCTTGGATGGTCGCCCAAGACAACAGGCATTCTTAATCTCATGCTACACCCTGTTGTGATCTTGTTATCACTAACATGTTTATGTTTACTGCTTATAATCATACTGTATTTTAAGGTTTGGCACATGATGAAGCAAATTGCTCTAATGCAATCACCCAGGGTATGCACGCTCACAACAGAGGGAGATAAATCCCTCAAACTTGAAAACTTCCCTATAAAGGACAGGGAAAAATTCCAGCGAGACATATGGCAATGGGAAGGAACCTATGAGCAGTTTTGGAAAATTTTGAAATCTCCCAGAGACTGAAGTTTTAGAATGAAAATATCTAAGTGAGACTTATTTTAAATAAGAACTATTTATCTAAGTCTCAAAGGGGGGAATTGTTGGAGATATGCGAGAAACAAAAACAAAGGATGCTATTTAGTTAACGAGGCATGACCTTGAGAAGAGAAACAAGATGACACCATAAGTCAGTGGGTAAAGACATACCAAGATAAGCACAGGGGCAATCAAAGAGCTACTTGAACTGCGAGTGAACTATCCTAATTAACATACTAGAAAACCCGCCCTCGGGTAGGGAGAGCCCCCTACCAACAGAAGCCCCTTCCTCACAGAACATGCGCAGTAAAAAAGGAGGACGCTGCGACTTTAAGCGGAGATGAGGCTTGCGAGAACCAATAGGAACGAGAGTAACTAAGCAAAACTGTAAAAATACTGATAACTGTTGCTCGAAAGGTATAAAATGCTTTACCGTGTGTTAACCGGGTGTGCTAGCTTTGTGGAGTTACCACCTAGCACCCATCTCTGCGCAGACATGAAATAAACAAATATCTCGGCTCTGTGTGTTAATCGGCTTTTTTGCACACCGGGTGAAAGAATCCTGATTTTTGGGACAACAAACATGTCAAAATCAGTTTGTGGCAGTAGCAGTGTCTTCTGCAGATATCAAGAGAATCATCTCCTTATTTTCAGATGTCCCATCCAGTTCTTTATTTGTTCAAATTTAATTTAAGCCTGTTTGAAATTGAAACCAGAAGTAAGTTGAAGTCTTTCTAATGTATGAATGCAACTGTCAGGCTAGAGGACAAGAGGAGTTCTAAGGTCTTGTTTCTCTGATCATCTGTACAGACATTAAGCTTGCTAGCCACACATAGCACAACTCAGTTCTGAATGCAGTTTTTTCCAGTTTTTATATATGTAACATGTTTAAGGAGTTTTAGTTAAGAGTTTAAAAATCTTTTTTTGGTTTACTTTAACTGAATCTTAGTTTTCATCCAGATGCAGTTTGTCACTTAAGACTTGTAAAAAGAATTATCTTGGAAAAAAGGGAGTAGTCTGTTCACCACTTAATAATTCATATTAATAGCTTGAATACATGTGTATAAATCAGCATGTCTAATTTAAAAGTTGAATCTTGTTTTGAATCAGAAAGTTTTAAAGATTTTTATTTTCCTGAAGATTAATAATAAGTTGGAAAGCTGAGTTTTTTTAAACAGATAGTGGTAAGAGTGCGGAATTGGAACAACGTGCAAAAGGAGCTTGAAGTTAGATGTTCATATGGAAAAGGTGGCTATTAGTTGAGACTTGTTATCAATTGAGTTTTCCTAAACTAATTTTTTTGAGATTCATGACTGCTATGGTAGCTGTAATATCATAGAATGGTTTGAGTTAGAAGGGACCTTCAAAGGTCATCTAGTTGCAACCCCCCTGCTGTATCCCCCTGCAGGGATACCTTCCACTAGATCAGGTTGCTCAAAGCCCTGTTGTCATGGTTTAACCCCAGCCGGTAACTAAGCACTGCACAGCTGCTCGCTCACTTCCCCCCCACCCCCAGTGGGATGGGGGAGAGAATCGGAAGAAAAAAAACCCAAAACTCATGGGTTGAGATAAAGACAGTTTAATAGGACAGAAAGGAAGAAAAATAATGATAATATGACAATAATAATACTAGAAGAATTAGAATATAAAAACCAAGTGATGCACAATACAATTGCTCACCACTCATTGACCGATGCCCAGTTAGTTCCCAAGCAGCGATCCGCCTCTCCCGGCCAACTCCCCCAGTTTATATACTGGGCATGAGGCCATATGGTATGGAATATCCCTTTGGCCAGTTTGGGTCAGCTGTCCTGGCTGTGTCCCCTCCCAGCTTCTTGTGCCCCTCCAGCCTTCTTGCTGGCTGGACATGAGAAGCTGAAAAATCCTTGACTGGGTATAAACACTACTTAGCAACAACTAAAAACATCAGTGTGTTATCAACATTCTTTTCCTACTAAATCCAAAACACTGCACTATACCAGCTACTAGGAAGAAAATTAACTCTATCCCAGCTGAAACTAGAACACCTGTCCAACCTGACCTCGAACACTTCCAATGATGGGGCATCCACAACTTCTCTGGGCAACCTGTTCCAGTGTCTTACCACCCTTATCATAAAAAAAAAATTTCTTCCTTATATACAATCTAAATCTAACCTCTTTCAGTTTAAAACTGCTACCCCTTGTCCTGTCACTACAGGCACTGGCAAAAAGTCTTTCTCCATCTTCCTTATAAGCCCCCTTTATATATTGAAAGGCCGCAATAAGGTCTCCCCAGAGCCTTCTCTTCTCCAGGCTGAACAACCCCAACTCTCTCAGCCTTTCTTCATAGGGGAGGTGTTCCAGTCCTCTGATTGTTTTCACAGCCCTCCTCTAGATCTGCTCAAACAGGTCCATGCCTTTCTTGTGCTGGGGGCCCCAGGGCTGGATGTAGTACTCCAGGTAGGGTCTCACAAGAGCGGAGTAGAAGGAGACAATCACCTCCCTCGACCTGCTGGCCACGTTTCTTTTTGATGCAGCCCAGGATACAGTTGGCTTTCTGGGCTGCAAGTGCACATTGCCGGCTCTTGTCTGATTTTTTCATCCACCAGTACCCCCAAGTCCTTCTCTGCAGGGCTGCTCTCAATCCATTCATCCTCCAGTCTGTATTGATACAGGGGGTTGCCCTGACCCAGGTGCAGGACCTTGCATTTGGCCTTGTTGAACTTCATGAGGTTTGCATGGGCCCACTCCTCAAGCCTGTCAAGGTCCCTCTGGATGGCATCCCGTCCCTCAGGCGAATCAGCTGCACCACTCAGCTTGGTGTCATCTGCAAACTTGCTGAGGGTGCACTCAATCTCATTGTCTATGATGTCATTGATGAAGATATTAAACAGTATTGGTCCCAGTATGGACCCCTGAGGGACACCACTTGTTACTGGTTTCCATTTGGACGTTGAGCTTTTTACTACTCTTTGGATGTGGCCATCCAGCCAATTCCTTATCTGTCAAACCCATATCTCTCCAGTTTAGCGGCAGAATGTTGTGGGGGACTGTGTCAAAGGCCTTACAGAAGTCCAGGTAGATGACATCAGTTGCTCTTCCCTTATCAGCCATCACAGTCACTCCATTGTGGAAGGCCGGTATAGGAAATATGAGAGTAGGAATATTGTTTTGTTTTTTTGGTTTGGTGGTGGTTTTTTTTGGGGGGGAGGGTATGCTATTGGAATTGTGTTTCTGAGCTCTAAGTACTTCTCCGATATTCTTTGTTGGCTGGTTTTGCAGAGCTGCTGGGTTACAAAGATTTTAGAAAGGCTTGTTGCCTGTCCTTTTTTTTTTAATTTTTTTTCCCCTAAAAGCTTAGAATACGTATGCACAGCTGACTGTAGACAAGATGTAAAGGTGTTTGTGTGGACATTAGGAAGGGAAATTAACCCTGAAAGAAGGAATGTGAAAGACTAGGGCTGGAATGCTAGGGTCTGGATCTTGCATCAGGGAGTGGGGACAGTGTTTACCAATAACCTGCGATTTTTTTTTTTTCCCCAAAAAAAAAAAAAAAGGGGGGGGAGGCAGGGCAACAGATAAAAGGAGGAGCCTGAGAAAGGAAACTGTGTGCTACTGAACCAGTGAAATAATGTTGGACAGCAGTAACTGAAATTCAGGGTGAATCAGAAGACTTGAGGCAGAAATGGGCAATGAAAATAGGCAGAAAGCTCAGGTGCTGGCTAGGGTTTTCCTGTAGGTGAGATTAAGGGGTGTCTGTTTTTTGGGTTTTTTTGTTTTTTTTTTTAAAGGAAGAAAAATCAACAGAAAAAAAGAAACCCAAAAGAAAACCTATTAGATAAAACATAGTGGGCATATGGAAAAAATAGATAAACGCTTAGGGAAGTAGGGTTGTCCTGGTTTTGGCTGGGACAGAGTTAACTCTCTTAGTACATCATGTACATCATAGTACATCATTACACATCATGCAACATTACACATCATGCAACTGATAAAGGGACAATAAAGTCCCTGTAGTGCACATGAAAAATATGCTAGGGAAGACAGTCTGGGTTACTCCTGCCTCAGGCAAAGGCAAACCCATTCGTGGGATTGCTTTTGCTCAAGGACCTGGGTGCACTTGGTGGGTGATGTGGAAGGATGGGGAAGTCCGATGTGTGCCTCAAGGGGATTTGATTTTAGGTGAGAACAGCCAATAGATTAAATTGTATGCTATTAATTGCTATATAACCCTGCCACTGTATGTCATCATCATTATAATTGTTATATGCTATATTAATGGTATTACAGTAAGAATTACTTAGATTAATGAAGAATGAACTTTGACAAAACCGAGTGAAGTGCAGTAGTGATGGAACCAGGACTGACTTCAGCATGCAACAATCCGACACCACACACCATCCTCCTGCTGCGCCCGATGTCACCTGCCTGCCACATCACACCGAAGCCCAATTGTGTTCTGCTGACTGAGTGGACTTTGCACCATCCCTCCTGCCCAGACAGACTGTTATGACAGATGGAGCCCAAAGTCATGGACTGAATGAACTCAACAGACATTTGATAGAGATGGCCCATAGACCACGGGAATGATATCTATATGTATATACTAAAAGACAGGAAAAGTGATGGTGATTAATTGGAAATGTATTGGAAAGTGTGGGCTCTGGGCATAACGTAAATGGTATAGAATAAGGGGTGGATATTGTCCTGGTTTCAGCTGGGACAGAGTTAAGCCACCTTTATGGCTGCTCACATCACAGGGTTGTTTTGTTTGGGTTTTTTTTTTCTTGTTTTTCCCCTTCCCTCTTCAGAGCATGGTAGTGAGCTTTTAATTAAGCACTTAATATTTAGAGATTTTTTTTTTTTTTACTTATTTCTAATCTAAAAGTATCTTTAACACTGTTCAAGATAGAAAGACAGGTTTTAGAAAAAAGATTCTTTCTGTGCCTCTAGTCCTTCATGGCTGGCAGTTTGGCCAAATTTAGAGATGCTTTTAGAGTTTTTTTTATTCTCACTGCCTTTCTTTTTGACAGCTGCTGTTTTTACTGGAGTCTGGAATTGCATCACCTTAGAGTATTAGATCACCAGTTTGGGATATATTCCTGAATTATAAAATGCTATTTTGCTGTATTTCTTTATAGGCCTATATCAACAATATACTTTTGCTTTAAGTCTTTCATTTCAAATCTTGTAATGGAGAAAAGGTTCTCTCTAGATCAAAGGAAAGGCTTTTCATTTCTTTTTTCCAAATCCCTTAAATCTCTTCATCTGTCTTTTCAGGCTGGTTATAAATGTCTGTAATCACATTTTAGATTCCCCAGACAATTTTGCATATTTTGAAATAGAATGTTATTTATTGCTCAGGAAATATGGAGGACTTTGCTTTATTGAGTGCAATTCTGTCTTTCAGCAGTATCAAATTGTTCCTTACATGCTTTGGGGATGATTACAGATCACTAGGAGTGTTGAGCAATTTGGTTAAACTCCAGCCTTGACATCAGACCCATTTTAACATGATTATGGTTGAGGGTGGCTAATTTAGTTCATCTACTTCTAAGTTCATCTTTTCCTCATCTTCAGACCCTGGTTAAAAGAAAGCAATCAAAAGTTATTATGTGTAAATTCTATGTCTGTCATAGACTATCCTAGATCTTCTCAAAAGCTGCAAGTTTACTCTTGCACGTTGGCAAGAGTTTTTGCTGCACAGTTTCAGGGTATGTGGATTCATTTTTTTGTCACAAGGTACATTGTTGCCTGTGATCCATATAAAATGGTTAAAACCAGGTGAAGACTGCTTGAACAGAAAGATACAGGTTACCCATCAGTCCTGTTAGTACTTAAGTGATAAAAGAACTTTTTTTTTTTTTTTTGGGTGGGCCTCTGCTACCCAGGATATCACTGGTAAATGCCTTTTTGCTTAGATGAGGAACTTAATTTTTTTAAACTTCTGTTACATACCTCTGAATAATTGACTTTCCATTGCAGTGTCGAAGATCCAGATCTCTTCCAAAAGTAGTAAGTCAAATTAAGTAGTCATCTCTGTTTGAAATATTCATGTTACATCTATGTGTATTTGACATCTGGATTTGTGAAGGAAGACTGCTGGTTTTCTTTACAGTTCCTTGAGGTATGTTGATCATCACAATGCACTGCATGACCCAACTAACTCTTTCCACTGATACTAACTAGGTACCTGTGGCACCTGGTTTCTTTATTGTTGAGGGAACTGAACCTGCTTTGCCATTTATATCCTTAGCTGAGAGAGCCTGTTGGCAAAAATAATTTTACCTCGTGCTTGGTGGTAATGTGTGCTGGAAATAGAATACACGAGCAACACATGTCAAAAATAGTTACTGCATGGTAAAGAATAATTTTTCCACTTCTTGCTACATGATCACTTTATTTTACTCAAAAGCATTTAGATGTATCTGAATCTAAGGCATTTTCATTTTAAGGTAATTTATAGCAGTTAGTTTCATATCTACTTCATTATGTAAGTGGCATAGAGTAACATATGTGGTTTCATTATGTGTGTGCTAATTGCCATATATATGAAGAGAAAATTCCAACAATTCTTAAATTATTACTTGTTTCTCTCCTTTTCTCCTGTCTTTGCCTGTCACTTAAACTGGTTTCCTCCAAGGACACCTTTGTAGGTTTACTGCAATAAAAAAAGATTATTATTTTTTTTTTTTGCTGCATCTGAGTTAGATGTGCAACTCTTGAAAGCTAGAGGAAAACAAAATAACTGAATCTGCATGAATGTAGCGTAGTTGTATATGCATTCACGATTAGCGTGTGCTTGTGCAGTGACATAAAGTGGCATGAATCTTGCATGTAGCTTACTAAAGCAATCAGTGAGCATTTGTTTTGTACCTGTCAAAATGTTTTCCTCTGTAAAAAATAATACAGGTGATATCTAAAGAAAAATTCCCAAATTTCTTCATTTTTATTACTTTCTTCATGTAAAACTTTTTTAGTTTTTTCCTATTTAAGAGTTGATCCCATGTGTATGTTTTAATAAATAAAAATGTAACGTGCTTCTGTATATATACAGATCAGGCAGTAAAAGATATTGTAATTGTTTTATTGTCTTACACCGGAAGAAATTTAAAAGATAAGTAAAAGACATCCTATGAGTGTTAGTCAGATCCTGCCTGGTTTAGTCAATATACAGTTCCAGGACAGTTATTTAATGATTAAAAAGGTGCAGACATATAGTTGTCTATAATGTACCCCGGGTTTTTTTAATTTAATGTCAGTAGTTTATATAAACAGTGAAGCAGCAGAACTTTGTACGACATAAGAAATTTAGGTCTAAAATAGTCTCTTATTGATATTCTAACATTACTTTGAAGGTCCTGTCACCAGCTGGAACTTGGTGACTATATGTGGATGGATGTGGGTTTTAAGTGATTAAGCTCTGGGCTCAAATACTTGCAAATCTGTATAATTTAAATCCCTCTAGATGGCAGGTAATATTCCAGTATTAGAACCTCTCCCCTTCCCTTCCCTTCGAGAATGATCATCTCATAATTGAGAGGCAACAAGTCATGATTGATCATTGAGATAAATCCATTCCTTTTCCTTATTATTCTTATAGCTATTCTTTTCAAGGTGTGTCTGTTTTCATATAGTGCATGTCATTTACCTGTTTGTTCAAATGTTCTTCTGAAAGTACCACTTCCTACATATCTGCACTGTATATAGTATCATTGAACCTTGACCTGCTGGAAGTTTCCAGCTAATATCCCAGTATGACTTAAGCTTTTACTCATGCCTTTATCTACATTCAGATGAAAAAATAGTTCAAATCATGGTTTTTCTCAGGGAAAAGCTCCTCCTTTCTTTAATAAAATTTATACGTGAATACTGACTACAGGATTTGTTTAGAAGAGATTGACTTTCTCTTTTTTTAACCACGTAACAGACTTCCTCTCTATTTACAGCTCATAAAACTGGTTGTGGTGTTAGTTAAGTATTTTTGTAATTACTACTAATCAAAATAGGTATACTCAGCAGTATTGATTACTTTTAACATTACATTAACAAAAAAACAAAACAAAACCCCCACCCACCAAAAAACCTTGCAGTGGTCAGATATACAGTATATGTAAAACATGTGACTCAGTGTCCTGGTTTCAGCTGGAACAGAGTTAATTTTCTTCCTAGTAGCTGGTACAGTGCTGTGTTTTGGATTTAGTGTGAGAATGATGTTGATAACGCTCTGATGTTTTAGTTGTTGCTAAGTAGCGCTTACTTAGGAGCGGTTTGGTGAGTGTCATACTGGTAACACCTCACATCATACATAATATATTTATAGGTGTGCACACAGGTAAAGGTTCATAAGCATATACTTGCTTCACTAGTTGGAATTATGTAATAACTTGTAATATACATATATTTGCTTTACTCTTGTAATATATATATACTTGCTTTCCTAGTGGTAATTTTGTAGTGACTTGCAGTACACACACACACATATTTGTTTTTACTAATAGTAGTTTTGTAGTAATTTGTAATAAAGAAATTCTTAGAAACCCAGACCTCCACATCCTTGTGTATTGCAGAATCCTGAGAACCCCATGGTCATGATCTTTACACACCTGCGGGTCGGGTAACCCTCATAGGTCGTGACTGTGACCGCTACACGGGGGCTGGAGGAAAGATTCACTTGAGCAGGGGCTGGAGCAAGGAGACACATGCGAGCAGGGCTAGAGCAAAGCAAGTAGCCTGAGCAGGGCTGGAGCAAGGAGAGATTCCCAAGTAGGCCTGGAGCAAAGAGCCACCCGAGTAGGGGCTGGAAAAAGATTGATGCTTAAGTAGGGGCTGAAGCAGAGAGTTGTCTGAGCTTGGGCTGGAGCAAGGATAGACACCTGGCCAGGGCTAGAGAAAGGAGAGATGCCCAAGCAGGGCCAGAACAAAGAGAGATACCCAAGCAGGGGCAGGAGCAAAGAAAGATGCCCGAACAAGGGGATGGAGCCAAGAGTCACCTGAACAGGGGCTGGAACAAGAAGAGCCGTGTGAGCAGGGGTTGGATTAAAGAGCTTCCCAAACAGGGGCTGGAAAAAGGAGAGACACTCAAGCAGATACTGGAGAAAGGAGAGATGTCCAAGCAGTGCTAGAGCAAGGAGAAACACTTGATCAGGGCTTGCAGCAAAGAGTCATCTGAGAAGGGGCTGGAGCAAAGAGTTGCCTGAGCAGAGACCGAGAGGAAACTGAGGAGGAGGTTTGACTCTAAAGGGACTGTGGCTGGTGGAGGAATCCCTGCCAGAGCAGTGGAGTAAGAAACAATGAGCAGCAAAAGAAAAAGAATCACTACACACTGATCCCAATCTCCTTCTCCACCCGTTGCCTCACTAGAGAGAGTGAGTGTAATGTGTGGTGAGGGGCTGGAGATCAGAAAGATGGGAAGAGAGGTGTCCTGAGGGAAGCCAAACTGTGTTTCTCTAAGTGGTTTTTTTTATTTGTTTGTCTTTATTTCTCTATACCAGAATCGGTAAATAAAGTTTGTTAATTGGCAACAAATTAAATTGATTGAAACTGTTTTGTTGCCCACGATAGATTTATAGGCTCAAATTTATTAGGCTTGAAGAGGAGAATTAGGACTTTCCCAAACTGCACCCAAAGCACCCAAAGTCTTAATGCTCTTTGACTGTCAAAAGTGGGGTAAACTTTAGACCATGCTGTACAGAAGTTTCCACTGACTGCCACTAGTTCACTTATTATATCTCTTCTCTCACTGATGAATCCATGGTGTAACTGGACCACAGTCTCCATTTTTCAGGCAGTAAGTTAGAAAAGGAAGCAAATGTAGTTGGTAAATGGAGTACATCAACATGAGAACATGAGAAACCTAGAAGAAACAAGGAATTTAAGCAAATAAACTTCACATTATTTATTTATCATTTATTTATTAATAGCACCCAAAGCTGCATTATATTAACACAAGCAATAAAGCTTTCATGTTTTTTCCTACCAGTGCATTTCCAAATCCAGGTGAACCACTGGAAACAAATAATGCTGCCATACTGTGAACATAGGCTGTAGGTCACTTATAAGTGAATTCCAATGTAATAAAAGAAAAAGTCGTAATTCGGATATGAAACCTATAAACATAAGGAACTGTGGTCATTTCTATTTCTACAAAGTACCATAACAAAAACAACAGCTGTAGGAACTATAAAGATAACATACGTAATCATACTTTTTGCATCACTTTATTGAATACTCCATGTGTTGGACTTACAACTTATAATTATAGTGTGTGTTGGCTACAACAATGCTACAATGAGTGTGCATATTGTTTGTATTACAGAAAGAGTTGTGAAATGTATGGACCTGTCTGCATATTTTACAAAATGAACCAGAAATACAAAACAACTGCACTGCATGTGAATATTCTAAATGGCAAAATTATAAAGTATTTTGTTAAAAAATCCAAATATTTCAATGAAAAAGTATATAAATGTAATAAAAAATAAATTACATTTAAAGGTCTGTACATGATTCATCTTGCAAGTAGAAGCACAAAACCAGCATTCTGTACAATATTACTTATTTTGGTCTTCTGAAATTCAAAGATTCATTTTCACAGTTTCACATGCAATCCAACACTAATTGTAGTAAATCAAGTGAGTTTATAACCCTGCACAAAACCAACACTTTTAAAATGTAGGAACATGTATCTGGAGCCCTTTTCTATACTTGGCAGATGTACTGGTTTTGGCTGGGATAGAGTTAATTTTCTTCATAGTAGCTAGTATGGGCTGTGTTTTGGATTTGTGCTGGAAACAGTGTTGATAACACAGGGATGTTTTAGTTATTGCTGAGCAGTGCTTACACAGAGTCAAGGCCTTTTCTGCTTCTCACACCACCCCACCAGTGAGGAGGCTGGGGGTGCACAAGAAGTTGAGAGGGGACACAGCCGGGACAGCTGACCCCAACTGACCAAAGGGATATTCCAGACCATATGATGTCGTGCTCAGCAATAAAAGCTGTGGGGAAGAAGGAGGAAGGGGAGATGTTCAGCGTTATGGCATTTGTCTTCCCAAGTAACCGTTACGCATGATGGAGCCCTGCTTTCCTGGAGATGGCTAACCATCTGCCTGCCAATGGGAAGTAGTGAATGAATTCCTTATTTTGCTTTGCTTGCACATGCGGCTTTTGCTTTCCCTATTAAACTGTCTTTATCTCAACCCACAAGTTTTCTCACTTTTACTCTTCCGATTCTCTCCGCTATCCCACTGTGGGGGGAGTGAGTGAGCAGCTGTGTGGTGCTTAGCTTCCGGCCGGGGTTAAACCACAACAACAGCCAACATGTAATTAAAGTTGGATTGTTAAGTTAGTGCACACCTACCATATCTCTTCTTTTGGTTAAGTGTATTAAGGCTGCATAGTGCTGAAAATATGCATCAGAAAAGGAATACTTTCATCCACAGATGTAGTTGGCCAATCTCATTTGGAAGCTTCTGTCGCAGTCATTCATTGGAAATGATGAAAGGAAGGCATCCTCTCTCATGTTATCCCACAGGATGTTGTGAATGCGATAAGTTTATGTGGGTTCAAAATCATTTGGATAAATTCATGGAAGACAATTCCATCAAGGGTTATTTAAAAAAAAAAATAGGTTCCACCTCTGGCTTGGGAAGTCCCTAAGCCACAAGTTGCTGGAGGGTCGGGAAATACTCTGAAGAAATATCACTATATATTTGCCCTGCCCTTGTACTCTTCCCTGGGCAACCACTATTGGCTGCCTTTGGAGACAGGTTACTGGGCTAGACAGACCCATGGCCTGACTCAGCACAGCCAATTTTGTGTTCGGTTTCCCTACTTTTCTGACTATTGTAATAAAAACTTGGATCGATATTCTTAACTTGTTATTTTTTCAGACTCAAAAAGCAAACAACAATCTTGCATCCATTATATCAAAGAGATAAATACCACATGCTAAGTTGTCCATCACATCCATGGCACTTCTTTATGCTTACAGCAATTCTGTAACTGCAGACTGATTCCTTTTTGTCTTATTGATTTAAGCATAATTCACTAACATTACACTCACATATCATGATATACATGATGTGTGATGCTACTCTGCAATACATTGCGCAGCAACAGTATGTTATTGAAAAGCAGCTTCCCTCAAAATTGTAGGGCAGCAAAAAGGATTAAACCCAGCAATTCCATACCATCATATCTGCAAAATCTGATGGTGACAACAGTCAATAAACCTGGTATATCATTATTGCAGCACTTCATATGGGTGTAAGTTTTTTGGTTTAGTTTCTTTTAGTCAGATCAAAATCACTGATCTTAAGTCTAAAGATCTACAGTCTCCATGCACAAAAGTGATGTGAAATTCTTAGTAATGAGGCCAAATTCTTTAGGCTTCACATTGAATTTCTGCCTCATCCATCTGAAGTGTGTCATCACACAGTAATCCTGTTTCTGGCACAGACCCCTCCTCTTCCTCCTCCTCCTGGACAGGATTCTGAGCAATATCTTCTGTTCCATTGTGCGTGTCTTCCGTGGCCTCTGAGAGCAAAGCAGACCTGTTGGCCACCGATGTGTTGGAAGGTGCTGGTGGAACCGCTCCCACTGTGGTGGGAGCCTGGTTTGGGAATGATCTGGGGAGGAACCTGCTGAGGAATCATTTGCATTGGAATTTGGACAGGGTAAAAATTTGGCAAGTAAGCGCCATAGGCAGGCATTGGCTGGTAACCATTGGCTAGAATGTATAGCTGAGGAGGTGGGACCATCGGTCTTATCTGCCCTTTCATTTGTATGAACTGAGGTTGAGGGAAAGCTTGAGTTTTCTGCTTTGGTCCAACATACCTAACATTGTTGACGTTACTAACAGGGCTTCTGCTGAGAGAACTTGTTTGTGTGGTGGTGGTTGCCCCAGAGGTTTGTGCTGAGCTGTTGCAATTAGAAAGGTTTCCCCATGTTCTTAGTCTGTCTGATATCTTTAAATCTTGGTCTTCTGTTGGGAAATTCATTCCAACACTCCAACATCAAAGTGTATATCCACACGGGGCAGTCGTCAAGACATAGCAAAACCTGGCAATTCCTGATCATCTCAACAACATCCTGGTTAGAATAACCACAGTAAGGGTGCAGGCCATAGCTGAAAACTTCCCACAACACAACTCCATATGACCAGATATCCGAATCAATAGAAAACTTGCCATACATAATAGCCTCAGGGGACATCCATTGGATAGGAAGAAGGGAATTTCCCATCAGTTTATAGTAATCAGCAGCGTAAACTTCCCTGAAAAGACCTAAATCAGATATTTTTACATTAAGTTTATCAAACACCAATATATTTCTAGTTGCTAAGTGTTTGTGGACAATATGGTGGCTTGAAAGGTATTCCATTCCTGCAGCTATCATCTGAGTCATGATGTGGAAAAAATCTGCTGGTTCCAGAGTGGATTTTACTGTCTTGTCATCATCAATGCTGCCAACATCCGAATGAGGAGATCTCATCACCAAGAACTCATGGAGGTCACTATGAGAACAATAACTAAAAATCATGCTTATGGGTTGTTCCTTTGTCACTATTCCCAGCAAGCAAACAATGTTTGGGTGCTGTAACCGCGATCTCAGCATTCCCTCATGTTTGAATTGTTCCCGAAGAACCAATTCTGCTTTGTCTTTAAGTGTCTTGATAGCAACAGCTTGTGTCTGTTCACCTGGTGTCATACCAAAAAGATACCCCTTGTAGACTTTGCCAAACCTCTCTTCTCCTAGTTCCTCCATAAACTGCACAGTCGACAGATTGATTTCTTTAAGTTTAGCCTGAAACAAAACAAACAAAAAAACCCAGTAGAAAACAGTGTTTTCTAAACAACAGAAGGTTTCATTAAAGAAAAGCTCCCAGTGGTTAGATGCTCCCACAGGAAGATAAATTGGGTCAAAATGACTTTTCAACTTTTTGTATATTCACAACAGTATATTGTTTTTACAGCTAACCTTGGAATGAGTTATACCATTATCAGAAGTGTAAATTAAATTATGCTGCAAGATGATGAATATAATTATTTTTAGAAAGGAGCCACCATATTTCCAGTAAGCTAAAAGAACAATTAATTCAGAGTAAATATGTCAAATAATGACACCTATTAACTGCAACTGCACAACAGACATGCCCAGAGGTGCACTGCCCATTGGAGATTTATCAGAAAAGCCATGGGTACTGGCTCAGGAGACAGCAGCCTTTGGGGGGCGAACTGAAATATCTGCCTTCTGCCACAGAGAGGGCACAGCAGCAGGAGGGAACCAGGCAGGCTGGAAAGAGGCCTTAACAGGTGATTTGGGAACAAGCTGTGATTTTAGTCCCCAACAGACTGAACTGGACCAAACAATCTCCAGCACAGGCCAGACTTGGCCATTAAACCTCCTCCTTAATGCACAAAATCAATGCAATTTGTTACAATTGGTGATTGCTCATCCTGCAGTTTCCTGAACAGATGTTGCCAATTGTTCCAAATTGAGTATTGTTTTTGAGAACTTCTGTGTTGTAAATACTATGATTCAACATTAGATCTGAACAGGATTTTAACATGGAGATCATTTAGTTAACCCAGAAAATTATATGCAAGAGCGAAGATTGTAGACAGAAGTTCAAAGTAATTTTTGTTTCACTCTCCTTTGTGACTTAGAAACCTGTTGCACTTAGACTCAGCTCCCAGCTCAGTGGTGGTTCAGAACACTGAGCAGACAGATTAGAAAAGAAACCCTATTATGCATTCTGCTTGAAACAAGCAAATCAGACATGCTGTTACCACGAGGCAAAATGAGCTACAAACTGAAGATTGGATTAGAAGTAACATTTCTAGTCACTGAGATGAGGCAAAATGGGAATTGACAGGTAAGTGCAGATGTCATAAAATATTTTGTACTGAAAGCTATTGCCTGAGGCCAGGTTTTCTAGATACAGCTAGTGACAGCAAGACCTGTTTTTTACTGAAATAGATGGCCATCGCATTATGAAAATTAGGTCCCTTAAAACATGACTCAGTTTGAACACTGAAATTCTAAGACACTGAAAATCATGACACTTTGGAAAACTGTGGCCTAATCAAATTCTGCAAGAAATACCTGTTTATGCTGACTAATGAGTGGCATTTCCATGTCCTGTCTAGGAAGTGCTATCAGCTGGCGATGCTGCGATGTAGCAGCAGATGCCTTCTGTTTGTTTCTGCACATACAGACCAAGAAGAAAAGGCAGGCAATAACCAAAGGGATAGCTATGCTGGGAACCAGGATGTAGAGGATTCCCATTTTGCTGTTGTCATGTGGGCCTGTCAGGCACAGAAATATTCATTGTTTATAATAAGTATTTTTAATGCATTCAACAGTAAAGAAAAATAAAAAGCACTAGAGTGTGATTATTAACGCTAAATTTTAAATGAAAAATAAACTCCTATAACTTGTGGGGGGGGTTGACCCTGGCTGGATGCCAGGTGCCCACCAAAGCTTCTCTATCACTCCCCCTCCTCAAATGGACAGGGGAGAAAAATTAAAACGAAAGGCTCGTGGGTTGAGATAAGGACAGGGAGATCACTCACCAATTACCGTCATGGGCAAAACAGACTCAACTTGGGGAAAAATTAGTTTAATTTATTGCTAGTCAAATTAGAGCAGGATAATGAGAAATAAAACCAAATCTTAAAACACCTTCCCCCCACCCCTCCCTTCTTCCCGGGCTCAACTTTACTCCCGATTTTCTCTACCTCCTCCCCCCGAGCGGCGCAGGGGGACAGGGAATGGGGGTTTGGGTCAGTTCATCACACGTTGTTTCTGCCGCTCCTTCCTCCTCAGGGGGAGGACTCCTCACACTCCTCCCCTGCTCCAGCGTGGGGTCCCTCCCATGGGAGACAGTCCTCCAGAAACTTCTCCAATGGGAGTCCTTCCCACGGGCTGCAGTTCTTCACGAACTGCTCCAGCATGGGTCCCATCCACAGGGTGCAGTCCTTCAGGAACAGACTGCTCCAGCGTGGGTCCCCCACAGGGTCACAAGTCCTGCCAGCAAACCTGCTCCAGCGTGGGCTCCTCTCTCCACGGGGCCACAGGTCCGCAGGTCCTGCCAGGAGCCTTCTCCAGCGCGGGCTTCCCACAGGGTCACAGCGTCCTTCGGGCATCCCCCTGCTCTGGCACGGGGTCCTCCACAGGTTGCAGGTGGATATCTGCTCCACCGTGGACCTCCATGGGCTGCAGGGGGACAGCCTGCCTCACCATGGTCTTCACCATGGGCTGCAGGGGAATCTCTGCTCTGGCGCCTGGAGCACCTCCTCCCCCTCCTTCTTCCCTGACCTTGGTGTCTGCGGAGTTGTTCCTCACATCTTCTCACTCCGCTCTCTCTGGCTGCAACTGCTACTCCCCTGTAACTTCTTTTCCCTTTCTTAAATATGTTATCCCAGAGGCGCTACCACTGTCACTGATTGGCTCGGCCTTGGCTAGCAGCGGGTCCGTCTTGGAACCCACTGGCATTGGCTTTATCGGACATAGGGGAAGCTTCTAGCAGCTTCTCACAGAAGCCACCCCTGTAGCCCCCCCCCCACTACCAAAACCTTGCCACGCAAACCCAATACAGAACCCAAAACAGAAGCCATGCTTTTTTCCCCTCACACGTTAATTTTCCACTAAATGTTTCAAAGAAATTTGAATGGACATAGCAGCAAGCAGTATGAAGATAAACTAGGAGTCCCACATTTAACACTGTCTGTGTTGACTGTACCAGTACATGATTTATTTCACATTATTGTTTAGGTTTCCTGCTGTGGATACTGCAGAATATAGACTTGAGTATCATTGCATTATCTTGTTCAGTGTATATAAAATAAGTGAGTAGTCTTGATCATAGTATATAATGTGCTGATCTCAATGTGATAAACTGCAGCACAATGTGGCAATCTGGCCTTCTCACTCAACTTCAGACATTTCATCAGCACTTTTCCCTGTAATTTACCTCCACTGATACTACTTCTGCCCAGAATAAAAGAAATCTCACCTCTTGCTGGCAGAGATATTACTTGTACTTAATAGAATTAAAATGCTTATGTTACAGTAAGACAAAGATGAAAAGGCCATCAATACATTTAATAAGACTGCTCTGGAACCTTTCTAAAATACTTTTTTCTTGGTGTTTAGAGACTCTAGGGCAGCATAATGACATCCAAAAGGTTTATTGGAACTGCTTGGGATATCTTTTGCAATCAGGGGTTTTGCTATTTGTGACTACTGCTTTCACTGCAACCACATCCCAGTGTTTACATCATGTTTGATTCAATGCAGAAATTTATTATATATGTCAAATCATGTTACTGTAAAAAAGTGAAGTAACTCAGAAAGTTCATATCAATTTTGAGTACTCTTAGATATCCAGGCAATCTATAATGAAACCACTTTTATGGCTTTTGTGGTACATTTGTTGCTGCAGGAAACATGGTTTTCTTCCTAATGAGGACAGTATTAAGTTGCTTTGTGGTGTCTAAAGACTATTACCACTGTAACAGCTCTAGAATGAAGTCTGTACCAGTACAGGGAAGTAAATGGGACTGTATTAAGCTGTGAGAGGCTGCTTTTTATTTTTGCTAACAGTAGTGCAGTACTGATCCACAAGCAGATAATATAGGACATTTCTGAGACAATAATCTATTTTATATCTCTTCTTCTGTGTGTTTTGTAGTTTCCTTACAACCAAGCATAGTGCTATATCTCCCTCTACAGGATCTGAAAATCCTTGTTGCCTGCAAGATGCCATACAGAGTGAAAGCAATATACTGTTGAATAATGCTAGCAAACCAAACACATACAGGTGATGATAAATACATCAAGGCATGACATTTAACAAGTTAGAAACCAAACCACAACAGTACCATTAATTATTATCTCTGCTTGAGCCTTCAATAAGTAATTAAAAAAGTAGCACAATATTTCAGTTACAAGCTCTGGTCTCAAGAAAATATTAAATGTGCCACACCATAGCAAGTGAAACATTTGAAAGTATAACCTAAGTGAATCATACTTGTAACGATATGACATATTTAAAACTACACAGGATTTAGGACAGTAGTAGGCGAAAAAAGAAAGCGAGTACATACTACAAGATGGTATGGCACACAGTTCCACGCGTATGTTTTTATTCTTTGTAAAACACCAGGGCCCATCCATCTGGCCTCTGGGATTTCGGCAATATGCATGTCCTCCGCCTAGCTCTGGAAACTGTGTGCTTGTCAGATCATGGTTGTGGGGATTCTGAGAGTCCCAGAGTTGACAAGTGTGGCCAGATTTGGTAACACTGATCGTACCTCTATAATCTGCTCCAGAACCATTGTAGCATTGATGATCTATAACAAAAGATTTGACAAGAAGTTACAAATAACAAAGCAATTAGGAGCAAACAAAACCAAAACAGTTAAAGTGCATATACCACATATGCATAAAATAAAGTGTGTTAGGATTTACGTACTTAAATTTAGGTACTTCAGGATTTAAATAAAAGTTGTGTTTTTTGAAACTTCAGCTCTGTGGCTCTCTGTACTCTTTGATACTTGGATATTTCTGAATTTTGCCCTTGAGTGTCTCAGCCCTATGGCTATACATAAAATTACTTGGTACTTCTGAATGTAAATTGGTGCTAAGTAGCACGTATGTGGTGGGTTAACCTTGGCTAAGAGCCAAACTCCCACCCAGCCACTCACTCACTCCCCCTCCTCAGCAGGACAGGGGAAGAAAACAGAATGAGAAAGCTCAAGGGTCAAGATACAGAAAGGGAGATTCCTTACCAATTACTGTCGCGGGCAAAACAGACTCGACTTAGGGAAAATTAATTTAATTTATTGCCAGTTAAAATAGATTCAGGTAGTGAGAAACAAAGATGAACATTAAAACAACACCTTTCCTTCCCTCTTTCCCATGCTCAACTTTACTCCATCACTCCTGACTCCTCTACCCCTCCCCAAGCGGTGCAGGGGGGAGGGGGGGCGATGGTCAGTACATGCAGTTTCTCTCTGCCGTTCCTTCCCTCTCCCACTTTTCTCTTGCTCCAGCATGGGCTCTCCCGACGGGCTGCAGTCTTTCATGAAAAACTCTGCTCCAGCATGGGTTCTCCATGGGCTGCAGTTCCTGTCAGGAAAATCTGCTCCAGCACGAGGCACTGCACAAGCCACAATTCCTTCAGGAAATATCCATCTGCTCCAGTGCAGGATCCTCCATGGGCTGCAGTGGATATCTGCTCCAGCATGATCTCTTCCACGGGGTGCAGGGAATATCTGCTCCGGCACCATGGAGTACCTCCTCCTCTTCCTTCTCTGACCTTGATGTTCCCTCTGCCATTTCTCATTCTTTTTCCCTCCTCTGCCTGCCCATCATTTTCTGCCCTTTCTTAAATATTTTTTCATAGAGTCACCACCAGCTTTGCTGATTGGCTCGGCTTTGTAGACGACACCAAACTGGGAGGAGCGGCTGATACGCCAGAGGGTCGTGCTGCCATCCAGAGGGACCTTGACTGACTGGAGAAATGGGCTGACAGGAAACTCATGCAGTTCAACAAGGAGAAGTGCAAAGTCTTGCACCTGGGGAGGAACAATGCCAGGCACCAGTATATGCTGAGAGCCACCCAGCTGGAAAGTAGCTTTGCAGAAAAGGACCTGAGGGTCCTGGTGGACACCAAGTTGAACATGAGCCAGCAATGTGCCCTTGTCGCAAAGAAGGCTAACGGTATCCCAGGCTGGATTAGGAGGAATGTTGCCAGCAGGTTGAGGGAGGTGATCGTTCCCCTCTCCTCAGCACTGGTGAGGCCACACCTGGAGTCCTGTGTCCAGTTTTGGACTCTCCAATATGAGAGACATGGACATACTGGAGAGAGTCCAGTGAAGGGCCACAAAGATGATTAAGGGACAGGAGCATCTCTCCTATGAGGAAAGGCTGAGAGAGCTGGGACTGTTTAGCCTAGAGAAGAGAAGGCTCAGGAGGAATCTCATCAATGTATATAAATACCTGAAGGGAGGGTGCAAAGAGGATGGAGCCAGGCTCCTTTCTGTGGTGCTCAGTGACAGGACCAGAGGCAATGGGCACAAATTGAAACAGAGGAGGTTCCATCTGAACATAGGAAACACTTTTTTTACTGAGGGTGACCGAGCACTGGAATAGGTTGCCAAGCGAGGTTGTGGAGTCTCCCTCCTTAGAGATATTGAAAAACCGTCTAGATACAGTCCCGAGGAACTAGCTCTAGGTGTCTTTGCTTGAGCAGTGAGGTTGGACCAGATGACCTCCAGAGGTCCCTTCCAACCTCAACCATTCTCTGATTCTGTGATTCTGTGATTTGGCCAGTGGTGGGGCTGTTGCAGAGCCGTCTGGAACTGGCTGTGTCTGGCATCGGGCAGCCCCTGACCTCTTCTCACAGAGGCCACCCCTGCAGCCCCCTGCTGCTACCAAAACCTTGCCACATACACCCAATACAGACCTTTAGATAGAAGACAACATAAGTCTAAGTAAATTAGAGACAAGTATTTCACTTCAGGAGAAATTTTCTGATGTCAGCAGTGTAAACTTTCTATCACTTTTTATTTCTCACAGTCTTCCTATTTTCTTACGCTGCTCACTTCTTACAGAAATTATTGTTTTATTTTCTAATGTCTTTTGCCATTTTTTTTTCTTATTTTTTCTTTTAGAAAAAAAGGGATTCAGGCTTTTCTTCTCTTTACATACACTACTCTCTTGTATCTGCTGAACTCTGTCTTTATTCTGACTTAGTTTTGCTGCTATCCTCTCTTCATATCCTTTTGAATGCATGCCTCCCATATACATCACCTGAACTGAATCATGCAGGAAAATGCCTGTTTGCAACATTACCTTTTTCAGTTTTCTGAGTCTCTCTTGTCAACCCTCAGGAATCCAACTTTCTCAAAACCATTTTCCATTTCCTAAAAAAATCAAGGGTACTTAAATTGCAGCTGTTCCACTAGAGGGAGTACCACTGGCTCTGAGAATCACAGACAACTATGCTTTCAAATCTTTTTGCCAGATTTTTCATTATTGTTTTTATTCTCCTTCCTTTTGTTTGATAATTCTTCCCTGGTCGATTTGGCTCTGTCATCACTTTCTCACTTTATTCTGCTTCTCAGCTACAATGGATTATTGCCTTACTAGCACAGAACTAGTCTTCCATGCCCTCTGTTATGCCATGACCCCCACTCCTAACTGTGGGTTCAGATAATGGATATTCAGAATAATCTTAACACACTTTTTGAATCTTAAACATCTTTAGTCTCTTGGAGCTTCCACATCGAACAGTGTATGGGGGTGATGATGAATTGTTAGGAAATGGAGTAGGCAGAAAAGTGTTAGCACATAACAACTGACAGCTGAATAACCCTTCTACTCTTGGATGCAAATATAAATCCACAGAAGGAAGATTAATGTTTAACCCATTCTGTGTGTCAAAGGACAATTACATTCTAAGCCTGATTTACAGCATTAGTATTCTTGTGGGTTTCCATACAGAAAGAATGAACATTAAATATCCTAAAATGTGTAATTTCTTAAAAGCCAATTCTTGTGAAGTTTCTGCAGCCTATTTGAGGTTTATTGACATAAATGCATAAATATGACTCACAAATAGTTGCATGGGGGGACTCATCCAGACAGGTAAGGAATACAGAAGATAGGTCAGTGAACCGTGTTCTCACTGGTCAAGGAACTTGAGTCAGAGCTCAGGGACAGGTGTGTGGAAAGGGAAGCCTACAAAGCACTGCTGCCGCTAGCAAATCAGAGTCAAACCTGTTGTGTGAACACAGAATTTCATAGCTCAGGATGGTTGATATAACACTTTTCAGTGCTAAACAGCATTCTTTAAGTTTCTTCACCACCCTATCTATACCTTACAACAGTGAAAGATTATGGTCAGTATTAACATCAAAAAAAGTAGTAATGTTCAGTGCAGCAGTACTTTCTACACAAAAAGAATCATTGATAAAATATTATCTCTCAGTCCCAACCTGACCAGGCACATGGTCACTGCTGTTATCAAAATGTTCCCAGGCACAGCAGAGTGTGATGATAAACAGTACAGCAAGCAGCCAAAGCCGAAAGAAGCCACTAACAAACCCTAGACTCTAATATATGGCAAAGCAAGTAAGCCCCATGGCAAGCACAAGAGCCTGCCAATTAACAGCTAAACAGCTATAACAGCTATAAATTCAGTCTAGCACAGTCCAATCAAATCTATCTTTATCTCGAACCCCTCAAGCCCCTCAAGCCCCTTGAGCCCCACTTTGAACACCAAAAAGGACTGTCGTGGGTTGACCCTGGCCAACAACTGAGCATCCACATGGCCGCTCACTCACTTCCCCCACAATGGGATGGAGAAGAGAATCGGAAGGGCAAAAGCAAGAAAACTCATGGATTGAGATAAAAGACAGCTTAATAGGTGAAGCAAAGCTGTGCATGCAAGCAAAGCAAAAAGAGGAATTCATTCACTACTTCCCATCGCCAGGCAGATGGTTAGCCATTTCCAGGAAAGCAGGGCCCTCAGCATGCATAACAGTTACTTGAGAAGACAAACACCATAGCCATGAACATCCCCCTTCCTCCTCCTTTCCTCGAGCTTTTATTGCTGAGCGTGACATCATATGATATGGAATATCCCTTTGATCATCTTTGGTCAGCTGTCCCAGCTGTGTCCCTCCCAACCTCTTGCCCACCCCAGCCTACTAGCTGTGGGGACAGAGTGGAAAAAAAAATAAAACCTTGACACTGTGCAAGTACTGCTCAGCAATAACCAAAACACTGGTGTGTTATCAACACTGTTTTTGTTACAAATCCAAAAACACAGCACCATATGGGCTGCTATGAAGAAAATTAACTCTATCCCAGCCAGACCCAGTATATCAGCACTAAAGAAACAAACCCCACTTTATCCCAGTGATGAAACACCAAGACTTACATTGGTTGAGTCTCTCCACAGGGATCCCTAACCTTATGCAGCTGGCAGCCTCCAAGGTGTCAGATGATTGTGGGAGATCCTCACGCTTAGGCAACTGTAGCTGCATCAAAATGAGGGGGTTTGACCTAGCAATGTTGTATTCCTGCCTACAGAAATCATTCTCCAGAACTTCACATTCATCCCAGCATAGTTCCCACGGCTTAGGGCTCTGAGAATGCTCATCACACAGAGGAAACACAAAGCGGCAGAATGATTGTATAGCAAACTGTGAGCACTGATTCGACAAATGTGTGGAAGTGCCAATCATGGTAAATGCAGCTGGAAAGAAAACAAAATGCTGTTTAAGTACTAATTCACAATAACCATGAGAAACAAAATAATTTTTACATCATTTGCCTTTTACATATTTTGCCTTTTTTGAGGGTCTGAAAGCCTACTGAGCAGCAGGGAAATGAGGTCATTTCTGCTCTAGAGGACAGATGACAAATGCAGAAAGCAAAGCCAGCATCCTAGTATCTCTCTAACATCTACACATAGTTTGCAGGACCTCATTTCTTAGGAAGTTACTCAAGTGACTGGTACTGAGCAAACTGTTGATACTTGACTAATTTTAACTTGAAAGAATAAAGATTAGAATTTAGACCTAATTGCTAATTAAGATTAGCAATTCTGCTACCTGCATCAGTATCATTAGTAACTCTCCTAAAAATGTTATGCTTTCTTGTTTCAGCTTTTAGTATATATCCTTTGAAAGAGACTTCAGAGTATAGAGCTTAGTCTCTAGCTTTGTCAATGTTTAATATAATCCCTTTCATAAAATGATAGAGATCTATCTTAAAACCATTTAAATTTTTGCCCCTACTGCTCCCATTATGGCTGTTCCAGACTCTACTGCTCTCATTGGCTTAAATATGAAATTGCCCCACTGGCTTAAACCTTTCTTTTTCTCTCTAGTTTATACTCTGACACATGTATAAGCAGTAACCATATCCTCTTATCCTTTGCTTTGCTGCACTAGATAGGCTGTGCACTTAACATCTCAAAAACAGGCTCTCCATTCTCTTGATCATTCTAATGATCCTTCTCCTGATTGAGTTAAATTAATCTTTCTTGAATGCAGATACCTAGATTAGAATAGACCTCAAGTCTCATCAGAGTCCTGTATAATGGTATTAATACTGTCCTGAAAATACATCATCTGCTACTTCTTAGAGTTGTATTTACTTTTTTCATTGCCACATCATGCATTTCTGTTTTGTAACACATTTAGTAACCCATAGGAGGGTATTACAGAAAATGTCTCTCCCTTTTTCCATGATGGGACTTGCAAGAATTCACTGGAGCTCAAGAATTCTCTTCTACATGGTGCTCTCTAAGCACACCTTCCAGTAAGGTGGCTACTATGATGTGACCCTCCTCCCTGTGACCCCACTACATCTTATACTTGCTACAGGAGAAAAAAAATATTGTGCCGGATCCAACAGCCCGAGGGAGGTGAGGCTGCTGCAGCTCCATGCCCCCAGATCCAACCAGTAGTGAGGCTGAAGGTGTATTCCCAGTAGGCACACACACACAAAACGCACATGCTAATGATACTAAACTGGGAGGTGCTGTTGACTCTTGAGGGACAAGAGGCCTTGCAGAGGGATCTAGATAGATTGGAGCATTGGGCAATCATCAATGGCATGAAATTTAACAAGAACAAACGTGCTTTAACGGTGCACCTGGGATGGAATAACGCCGGGCACAAGTATAAATTGGGAGAGGAGTGGCTGGAGAGCAGTCTCTTCAGACATTGTGCTCCCGTCTGCACCGATAGCAACACAGGGTGTCAGTCTGACCCTTCTCTATTTACTGATGAACACTGGTGTCCTGTGTGTCATGTGTCGTGTCCATGTGTGTGTCTCCGTTGTCGTCGTCCCCCCCCCGTCCCCCCCCAGTCGTCCCCCCCGCCCTCAATATGTAAATGGCTGGCTGCTCTGGCAGGAAAGGACCAGTCCTTAGCCTAAAAGCCTCACAGGTAATAGCATTTAAATCGACAACCAGGTACCCCTATGGTGCCTTTGTAGCATCTTCAAATGCTTTTAAAATGAACAGGGCCTTGCCAGGATACATCTGCCTGGCTAGGGACACAACCTGGAGCTTATCTTGGGGGTTCTTAAATAGCACCATATATTTTGTGTTGGGAGTGATGGTGCGGCTCTTTTTACCCTGGCAAGAAACATTCTGGACAATCTACAGGATGCTAAGATTCCTGTGATGCACATACTTAGTAAAAGCTTTCTCAATTTCATCACTCTCACAAACAGAGTTCATCAAATCATCGTACGCAACAACCATATTTACTTTATTGGGGGAAATAAACGGTTATCACTAAGACTTTCACATGTCCTCCACAAATTTGATAAAAGGACACTTACAGAGCGGTTCCTAGTACAACGGCTGCCAACAACTGTAACACCACACAATATTCTCAGGCATAACAGACAGCAAGCGGTCAGTATTCTCCAAAATACTTTTTACAAAATCACTTTTCCCACGGTTGCTAGGGCCTGCCAGAATAGCAGAAAAGGGGTGCTTCCAGCGCATACCCATGATCAAAAAACGTAGGTGTAAGGGACTGAAAGAGTTAACGTCTGTCAATGTCTCAAACACTGTAGCAATTAAGGTACAGTACAGGGCCATTAGCAAGAAGTTGGCTGGCATGGACACAGGGGGCGTGCCGGAGGGTGTGCAGTCCTGTGTTCTGGCAGACCCAGCCTGGTAACCCACCACATATGGCCAGAGGCCACACAAAGCTTATTGGAGGAGGGGGCTTGTAGCTCCTTGGAAAGTCCCTAAGACCACCACCCCAATAAGCCGCACATGCTCAGTAGGTGAAGAACCCTCTGGAATACCACCATATATGTCAAGAACTGTCTAGAATGAACCCATATAAGTCTTCAGGAGGCAAGACTGTGGACGGAGATTTAGACTATAAAAGACACAATTGCAAGGAGCTACGTTGCGTGCACCGGCCACCGGAGGACTACAACCCAGAGCAGAGACCATCGCTGGATCCAAGGGTGGTGATATCTTTCTTTCTCTTTCTCTCCCCTTTTCTTGTATCTCTCTTTTTCTCTCTCTGTTTTCTGACCTTATTCTGGGCACATAAGGGTAATATCATTGCGAGTTTGTCGTGGTACTATCATTGCGAGTTTGTCAGGGTAATATCATTGCAAGTTTGTCATGATATCATTGCGAGTTTGTCAGGGTAATATCATTGTGAGCTTGTTGTGATAATATCGTGCGAGTTTGTCGTGGTAATATCGTGGCGAGGAGTTTGTCGTGGTTATACTGTTACAAGTTTTGCCAAGCCACTATCCGCTGTTTTCTGCCAAGTTTTAAGCAAGTTTTGAGTAAAGTTGTGATCTGATTGAACCTCTCGAGTAATTGTCATTGCTCCGGATTACCTCACAGAGAATCAAAAGGTTAACCTCACCCTCACCCACCGAGTGGGACGGGACAGTAGGGGAGGCTTTTAAAATTTTTAGTTAGTACCCTTTTGTCATAGACCACCTTTTGCATGTCCCGGCGGGGCCTGTTTCTATTCTGCACTTCTGTTTGTTCCTAACAATAGAGCGCTGCGCTATCATGGTCTTTTTAGGGTTGTCACTGTCTGGATTTACTCCATAATCCAACATGAGATCCCTTAGGGCCTCAAAATTGATCTGTTTTCTCTGTTGCATTTAGAATGATGCCTTTGACGTTTAAACAACACTTTCCTCCAGACTGCAAAGTATCCGTAGGATTTGGGGTGCTCTAGGTGCACGTATGCTGTGGTGAAGCATGCTATAAAAATGTTAGTATTGCGCTCCAGGGTCACACGTCCTTTGGCGTGCTTCCATGAGATAGTGGCTGCATCATCATCAATAAAATCCAGGAGGACACATCATAAACTGCAGAAAAGAGGTAACTATACAACTCATCTGGTTCTCTTACTGTGGTGGTGTTGGGTAGGTTGGATCGCTGTCCGCATTTTCCCCCACAGAGAATTTAAACACAGTTTTGCAATTTGGCGTTTGACAGGGTTTTTCTTAATATGTTCAGGCTGCAAAACGACATCATCTTTCTGCCTGTAAACTTCAACATATTTAGCTTTTTGGTCATCATCTGTGCACCAGGCTGGGTAGCCTGAAGCTTCCTGCTTCTGGCAGAGGTAGAGCTTTATATAATCTGAGAAAAGGCTGCTAGCTCTCTGTTCAAAATGCCAAACCTCATAGATTTCACAAACCCTGTAGCCCTTCTCCAGAACCTTGTTCAGTTCAATGGAACACCAGGTACCCACAAGGGCTCTTTCTTCATCACTGTGGGTGCGGAGGGCCTGGCAGGTTTCAGCACAAGTGTGGCACAAGGGAAACAATAGCTTGCCATTTACCCTCATGGGAAGCACAGGGAAAAAGAGCCCATGAGGCAGGTACACCTTTACTTTGACCATCCTGAAGTAGGCCATCAGGGTGTCAACAGTCTCAAAAATAACTTTGGGGTGCCCAAGAGGATATTGTTTTGTTTTGGTTTGTTTTGTTTTGTTGATGAAGGGATAGAGGCTAGTAAAATCATAGTAATATATCTTTTCATCAGGGGCTGCTTTGTAATACAGACAAATGGCATTTGTCCTGCCGCCAGAAAGCACATCTTTGGGGATCAGTGGCATGGGCAGTTTGATCTTGGCTAAGAACTCTGCAAGCTCCCCATCTGATTTTGTCATAGCGACCCACTCATGCTTCCATAGAGAGCTGATGTTAAAACCCGCTCTCTTTAGGTGGTCCATCTTTTGTTGTGCTGTGTAATACAAATATCCAAAGGTGGCCTCCGTCAAAGGATTCCAGTCATTTTCATGGTAGCATTCAATACAGCCATGGGAAAAGCATCCATTAAATTCAAAAGCTGTCGGCACCCCATCAATGACCGCATAGCCATCCAAGAAGTAGGATCCTACTTGGTATTCACCACCTTGTAATGCATGACGGATTTGAATATTTTCCTTTTCGGGCACATAAATAAGCTATTGAATAGAGGCAGTTGAATAGCTCTTTTTCCTCTGATGAGAGCCATCTGGAGGGAGGATTGCTGCCATGTTAGGTTTAAGAAACATAAAGCAGTACATGGCCTTGCAAGCAGAGGCCAGCGTAGTGTACTGAAAGGGATCTATACAGCAATAAGCCTTCACCTTTTCATTGCCCTCTTTCTCATAGAATGTGCGATGAGTCATCACCATAATCTCATTCCTGTATAATTGGCAGGCCTCCCTCAAAATTTTTACATCTTGCTGGCAATAGTAACTCAGTTCTTTTTGCAAGTCAAAAATCTTCTGCTTAGTTGTGTGCCATGCCAAGAATTGCTTTTTCTCCTCAAGCATCATGCTGTCCACCCCATAATATTCTGGTGGTGGAAGAGGGCCCACATAACTTTGACTTTCAGCAGTGTTGAAAAAAAGGAGGGAAATAACCTTTGCAACCCTTGATACTCAAAGCTTGGGGAAGGCTGCTTAGTTTCATGGGTAAAATTTTAAAGAGTCTATGAAACTCAGGCTGGGTACTTCTTTACCACCTTGGGGGATTAAATGCACATCCATTTTTTCCTTCAGAAGCTGACTAACAACAAAGTAGCCATCATAGCCTTTGGCATTATGCACTAGGACTGTGTAGCCCCAAAACTTTGTGTCCATAAACACAAAGTCCACGAGACATGTGGCCCCTTTCAACTCCCATTCCCTTTCAGTTTTCTATTCTGCCCCTTCTTCTTCATCCCAAGGGGCATCCAGAGCTAACTCCATAGCAAAAAAAAATGTAGTTCAGGACATGTGTTCTGGTTTCCTGCATACATTCCACGTCATATAAAACATAACCCTGCCCTGCTTCTGCATTTTTCATTGTGGGCACGAAACACTGGTGCTGGTTAAATTACAGATCTGTTCATAGCACATTCCAGGCTTCCAGCCTTTACATTCGTGCTGGTTTTCTACATAGGCCTTACGCTTCTCTCAGAAAACCATAGCCAAGCAATCAATTTGTTTTTTAATAGTCAGAGCCTTGTGCCTCTCTAAGTATTTCCTAGACCTGAACAACAGCCTGCAGCTGGGGCACCTTATCCTTTTCTCCAAGTTAAATGCACAGTCAAAAGACAAGCAGAGCCAGCTGTATTGGGTTTATGTGGCAAGGTTTTGGTAGCTGCAGGGGTGGCTTCTGTGAGAAGATGCCAGAAGCTGCCCCCATGTCGGATGGAGCCAGTTCCAACCTGCTCCAAGACGGATCCGCCGCTGGCCAAAGCTGAGCCAATCAGCGATGGTGGTAGCGCCTCTGTGATAACATATTTAAGAAGGGGGAAAAACTGCTGTGCAACAGCAGCTGGAAGAGAGAGGAGTGAGAATATGTGAGAGAAACAACTCTGCAGGCACCAAGGTCAGGGAAGAAGGAGTGCAATTACATAGCACTGCTTTTTGTCTATAATTTTGGAATGGGGGATAGACTCCAGGGTTTTGCGTACCCCACCCCCAACGGCTTTTACAATAATGACAGCCAGGCAGAAAGTCTGATCAAAACAGTTGCATTTTACTTGGCAGGAGAGTACTGTCCTAGTCTAAAAATTTTGCAGCCTTCATAATTTTTAAATTAATAGCAGGATAATATAGTCATGCATGCTAACAGCTTCAAGACAGAGCTGAGCGTAACCACCAGGTTCAAACAGCTGGCATAAACGATCAAAAATTTGCTCTACACCCCGAACAAATGTTTCATAAGCTTCATGTACTGATATCTGATCTAAATTAACATATCTGTATTCTTCTACTTATTGTCTAGCTCAGAACCTCTGGATTGGCCATCCCTACTGCCTAACATGCTCCATGGAAGCCACAGTGCGATCTGCCAACTCCTCCACCACCCTTGCTGCATTTGAGGGTGGGGGTTGGGCTTTCAAATGCATCTTCTACACTCATGACAATGCAATCATCAGGCACGGTCAACATGGGTTCACAAAGGGAAAGTCCTGTTTAACTAATTTGATATCCTTCTATGATAAGGTCACCCGCCTAGCGGATGAAGGGAAGGCGGTGGATGGAGTTTTTCTGGATTTTAGGAAGGCTTTTGATACTGTCCCTCACAGCATCCTTCTGGACAAGTTGTCCAACTGTGGGATGAGCAGGTACACGGTGCGCTGGGTGAAGAACTGGCTGAACGGCAGAGCTCAAAGGGTTGTAGTGAATGGGGCGGCATCTGGCTGGCAACTCGTCACCAGCGGTGTTCCTCAGGGATCAATTCTAGGGCCAGTTCTGTTCAATATATTTATCAACGATCTGGATGCAGGAGTTGAATGCACCATTAGCAAGTTTGCTGATGATACCAAGCTGGGAGGTGCTGGTGACTCTCTCGAGGGACAAGAGGCCTTGCAGAGGGATCTGGATAGATTGGAGCATTGGGCAATGATTAATGGGATGAAATTTAACAAGTCCAAATGCCGGATTCTGCACCTGGGACGGAGTAACGCCGGGCACAAGTATAAATTGGGAGAGGAGTGGCTGGAGAGCAGCCCTGCAGAAAGGGATCTGGGGGTGCTGGTTGACAGCAGGCTCAATAGGAGTCAGCAGTGTGCCCTGGCAGCCAAGAGGGCAAAACACATCCTGGGGTGCATCAAACACAGTATAAGCAGCCAGTCAAAAGAGGTGATTATCCCGCTGTATTTAGCATTGGTGCAGCCTCACCTTGAGTATTGTGTGCAGTTCTGGGCCCCACAATTTAAAAAGGATATTAAGGTACTTGAATGCATCCAGAGGAGGGCAACAAAGCTGGTGAAAGGGCTGGAAGGCATGTCCTGTGAGGAGCGGCTGAGGACTCTGGGCTTGTCTAGTTTGGAGAAAAGGAGGCTGAGGGGCGACCTCATTGCTCTCTACAGCTTCCTGAGGAGGGGAAGTGGAGAGGCGGGTGCTGATCTCTTCTCCCTGGGATCCAGTGACAGGACATGTGGGAAAGGTTCAAAGCTGCATCGGGGAGGTTCAGACTTGACATTAGGAAGCATTTCTTTACCGAGAGGGTAGTCAAACACTGGAACAGGTTTCCTAGAGAGGTGGTCGATGCCCCATGCCTGTCAGTGTTTTAAGAGGCATTTGGACAACGCCCTTAATAACATGCTTTAATTTTTGGTCAGCCCTGAAGTGGTCAGGCAATTGGACTAGATGATCGTTGGAGGTCCCTTCCTACTGAACTATTCTATTCTATTCTATTCTATTCTATTCTATTCTATTCTATTTCATTCTATTCTATAGTGTTTAATGGCCTTCAGAAAACCAGTTTGCATTTACGGGCTCTTGTGGTTCCGGTAACCCCTTGCCAATACGACGCTTGCAGCGATGCAAAATTCGCTTAGCTTTCCTAATTCCTTCATTCTAACAGTTTTTTTCTCATTTGCAAGCCTGTAAGCCAAGGCCTCAGAACTAACAGCCCCACCAGACCTTTTTATCACCACCATCCTGCCTGCTATGCCCCAAAATAATCATGGTCTTTCAGCTCTGCAACACCCCCATTGCTCTTACTGATCCACTTGCTTTTTCTGTGGTAGCTATGATTAATAAGAGCATAGGGCTGCAGTCTGTGTCCCAAAGCCTGCGTCTTGCTGCTTTTCCAGTAGTTGTCTAACAGGCCAGTCTTGATTTTATGCTCGGTCTTCTGCCTCTTCTTTGCAGCATTGCCCTAAGGATAAGGAAACACATAGAGCACCAGCCTGCACCCCAGAATGGTCTTACAGGTAGCTGTAAGATCCTCCACAACGATGGGCAAAGGGACCACCCCCCGAAATCTAGTTTGTGGTTCATGGGCCCATTGGCCGGTTCTTCTGGTTTGCGTGGTCCTTTTTGGGAATCCCTTAGGGTCTTTTTCTTGTCATCCCCACTCACATGTTCTCAAGTTGGCATTTTGTTCTGGTTTTTAATTTTCGCAGCCAGTGTTGCCTGTGTCTTGCAGCACTGTGCAAAGCCCAAAGTCTGCCCCAGTAATCCTGCATGGTCATCCTGTTGGGCTGGGGCCCAGATGTGGAGGCCTCTCAGTTGGGCTCACAGGCTTGGGCCTTTCTTTGCACGTGACAGCATTTGTGCAGGTGGCTCCTTAGTGGGCTTCCTAGGAGGGATCTATAGCCCTTCGTAGTCTGTAGTCCAACTTGTCCATGCTCCCCCCACTCTTTTGTCACCCCTCCACCCTCTTGAAGTTCACTCCCCCCACCCCATACATGTCAGGACTTGTTCTGCAGCCTGGTAAAGTAGGGGTCTCCAAACCTGCCTTTTACTTTTGTTTAATTCCTTTCTATTCACATGTAAACTTTAATTATTCATCCCATTAGCTCTTATTAAAGAATGTTTAATCCATTTTATATGTATGCTTTTACCAATATATATATTTAATTTCTATAGAAAGATAGAGTATCAACCAATATTTTAATAATTATTAATTTATAAATTAATTAAATTTATTAATACATGAAATTATAAATATCTTGCATTTAATAATAAATTTATCAAATAAATTAAAATTAATAATTCTAATAAATATTAATACTTATCACTAATTTAATATATTTCCTTTCTATAGCTTTATAAATATATATAAAACAGTGTGTATAAAAATAAATAATAAATATAAATATTTGGACACACGTGTTTTTATATATATTCCTATATATGTACATATTGTATATAAATGTATATATTTTTATATCAGTGCATTTCCTTGTCCAAAGGAAGCAGGCAGCCAATCAGAGGGAGATCTGAGAACATGTGGGTATGGCAGTGTCAAAAATGGCTGTCAGCCGATCACAATGCACTATGAAAACACATGGGGAATGATGCTTTCAAACATGGCGGCATCCCTATATGTAGTGAGAGGGGGGCTTCATTTTCTGATGTGCTTTTGGGTAAATGTTTGGGGTGGCTAGTCCTGTCAGACATACAAGGCAGTATGAAAACACATGGGGCATGACATTTTCAAAATGACAGTTACCAGTCATAAAATGGTGGCTGAAACAACATGGTGGATCCTGCATACTTAGTGGGAGGGGGGCTTCCTTCTCTGACATCACAAGTTTTCTTACTTTTACCCTTCCAATTCTCTTCCCCCCATCCCACCAGGGGGGAGTGAGTGAGTGACTGTGTGGTGCTTAGCTGTTGGCTGGGGTTAAACCACAACAGTTCTTTTTGGCGCCCAACGTGGGGCTCGAAGGGTTTGAGATAATAACAGATTTAACCAGATCATATTAGAAGGGATTTATATCTGTTAACAGTTGCGGCTCATGATATTGATTCATCTGTTCTCGATATTAGTTTATCTATCTGATCTGTGCCATGCTCCCTTTTTTGCTGTAGATGTTAAAGACTGGTTTTGGCTTTTGCAGTTTGCTGTGCTCTGTAGCGCTTAGCGGTGTTTTGCCTGGGAGGCTTATTATTAAAGCACTGGCCTTGAGCTTAATCTGGTATTTAGACTCTGTACTGAAGCCATTACTGTACTCTAATGCCGTCAGGTTACAAAGGGGCAGAATCTATCTGTATTTCTGGAGTGACGGGAGGATCCCAAGAACTGTCTGTGTTGGAGGCTGAGGTAAGCCTAACTGGGAATGAGTGGCAAAAGCATCCTATTGTGACTGGTCCGGAGGCTCCATGTATCCTTGGCATAGACTACCTCAGGAGAGGGTACTTCAAGGACCCAAAAGGATACAGGTGGGCTATTGGTACAGCTGCCTTGAGTACAGAGATTAAACAGCTGTCTAGCTTGCCTGGTCTCTCAAAGGATCCATCTGTGGTGGGGTTGCTGCAGGTTAAAAAACAGCAGGTGCCAATTGCTACCATGACAGTGCATCGGCGACAATATCGCACCAACCGACACTCCCTGGTTCCCATCCATAAGCTGATCCGGCGACTGGAGAGTCAAGGAGTGATCAGTAAGACTCATTCACCCTTTAATAGTCCCATATGGCCAGTGCAAAAATCTAATGGAGAGCAGAAGTTAACAGTGGACTATCGTGGCCTGAACAAAGTCATGCCGCCACTGAGTGCTGCCATACCAGATATGCTAGAACTTCAATATGAACTGGAGTCAAAGGCCACCAAATGGTATGCAGCAATTGATATCGCCAACGCATTTTTCTTGATCCCTCTGGCAGCACAGTGCAGGCCACAGTTTGCTTTCACTTGGAGGGGTATCCAGTACACCTGGAATCGACTGCCCCAGGGGTGGAAACATAGCCCCACTATTTGCCATGGACTAATCCAAAATGCGCTGGAACAGGGTGAAGCTCCAGAACACCTGCAGTATATTGATGACATCATTGTGTGGGGCAACACAGCAGAGGAAGTGTTTGAGAAAGGGGAGAAAATAATCCAGGTTCTTTTGAAAGCTGGTTTTGCTATAAAGCAAAGTAAGGTGAAGGGACCCGCACAGGAGATTCAGTTTTTAGGAATAAAATGGCAAGATGGACATCATCAGATCCCAATGGATGTGATCAACAAAATAGCAGCTATGTCTCCACCGACTAACAAAAGAGAAACACAAGCTTTCTTAGGTGTTGTGGGTTTTTGGAGAATGCATATTCCAAATTATAGTTTGATCGTAAGCCCTCTCTATCAAGTGACCCGGAAGAAGAACGACTTTGAATGAGGCCCTGAGCAGCAGCAAGCCTTTGAACAAATTAAACGGGAGATAGTTCATGCAGTAGCCCTTGGGCCAGTCCAGACAGGACCAGATGTTAAAAATGTGCTCTACACCGCAGCCGGGGAGAATGGCCCTACCTGGAGTCTCTGGCAGAAAGCACCTGGGGAGACCCGAGGTCGACCTCTAGGGTTTTGGAGTCGGGGATATCGGGGATCTGAAGCCTGTTACACTCCAACTGAAAAAGAAATATTAGCGGCATATGAAGGAGTTTGAGCCATTTCAGAAGTAGTTGGTACTGAAGCACAGCTCCTCTTAGCACCCCGACTGCCGGTGCTGGGCTGGATGTTCAAAGGGAAGGTCCCTTCTACACATCATGCAACTGATGCTACATGGAGGAAGTGGGTTGCACTGATCACGCAACGGGCTCGAATGGGAAACTCCGACCGCCCAGGAATCCTGGGAGTGATCATGAACTGGCCAGAAGGACGAATCTTCGGAGTGTCGCCAGAGGAGGTGACGCGTGCTGAAGAGGCCCCACTGTATAATAAATTACCAGAAAATGAAAAGCAATATGCCCTGTTTACAGATGGATCCTGTAATATTGTGGGAAAACATCGAAGGTGGAAATCTGTGTGTGTGGAGTCCTACATGACAAGTTGCAGAAACTGCTGAAGGAGAAGGTGAATCGAGTCAGTTTGCAGAGGTGAAAGACATCCAGCTGGCTTTAGACATTGCTGAATGAGAAAAATGGCCAATACTTTATCTCTATACTGACTCATGGATGGCAGCAAATGCTCTGTGGGGGTGGCTACAGCAATGGAAGCAGACCAACTGGCAACGCAGAGGCAAACCCATCTGGGCTGCTGAATTGTGGCAAAATATTGCTGCCGAGGTGGAGAACCTGGTTGTGAAAGTACGTCATGTAGATGCTCACATACCCAAGAGTCATGCCACTGAAGAACATTGAAACAATGAGCAGGTGGACCAGGCTGCTAGAATTGAAGTGGCTCAGGTGGATCTGGATTGGCAACATAAGGGTGAGCTATTTATAGTTTGATGGGCCCATGACACATCAGGACATTTAAGAAGGGATGCAACATACAAATGGGCTCGTGATTGAGGGGTGGACTTGACTATTGATGCCATTGCACAGGTTATCCATGAATGTCGAACGTGCGCCGTAATCAAACAAGCTAAGCGGATAAAGCCTTTTTGGTATAGAGGACGATGGCTGAAATATGGGAAAGCCTGGCAGATATTGATTATATCACACTACCACTAACCTGCCACGGCAAGCTCCACGTGCTTACAATGGTGGAAGTGACTACTGGATGGTTGGAAACACCCTGTGACCCATGCCACTGCCCGGAATACTATCTTGGGCCTTGAAAAGCAAGTTTTATGGCGACACGGCACCCCTGAAAGAATTGAATCAGACAACGGGACTCATTTCCAGAACAATCTCATAGACACCTGGGCCAAAGAGCATGGCATTGAGTGGGTGTATCACATCCCCTATCATGCACCAGCCTCTGGGAAAATCGAGCAATACAATGGGTTGTTAAAGACTACATTGAGAGCAATGGGTGGTGGGACATTCAAGCATTGGGATACACATTTGGCAGAAGCCACTTGGCTAGTTAACACTAGAGGATCTGTCAATCGACCTGGTCCTGCCCAACCAAAACTGTGCACTGTGGAAGGAGATAAGATCCCCGTAGTACATATAAGGAACTTGTTGGGAAAAACAGTCTGGGTTATTCCTTCCTCCAGAAAGGGTAAACCTACTCATGGGATTGGTTTTGCTCAAGGACCTGAGTGCACTTGGTGGGTAATGCAGAAGGATGGGGAAGTCTGATGTGTACCTCAAGGTGATTTAATCCTGGGTGAAAATAATCCATTATTTGAGTTGCCTGTTATGGGAACGACTATAGCAGGAACTCCTTGTTGCTAGCCAGGCTAGGAGCAAGGGGAGGAGTTCATTGCAATGTTAAACCCTATAACCTGGCCCAAAGGGACCAGGGGTGGAGATTGTAATGGAAATACCTTTAAATTGTTGTAACCCAGGATTTGAGTTGCATGTTATGGGAATTACTATAGCAGGAACTACCTGAACCAATGGAGGACAAGCCTTACAAGAAGCAGAGCAAGACCCGACCTGAGCTGGCTTTGGTGCCCCATAACTCCACGCAACACACCACGTCTCCTGTCCTGAGTGACCACCATAACAGATGGAGCCCAAAGTCATGGACTAAATTAACTCAGTGGACATTTTGTGGACATTTTGTGGACATTTATGGACATTTTACAGACGTTTCACAGACATTTCACAGGGGTGGTCCATAGACTAAGGGAATGATATCTGTGTATTATATCAAAGGATGGGAAGGTGGGTGGTGGTTAATGAGGTTGTATTGGATAGTGTGAGACCTGAGCATGACGTAAATGGTATGGAATAAGGGGTGGAGAATGTGCTGGTTTTGGCTGGGATAGAGTTAATTTTCTTCATAGTAGCTAGTATGGGGCTATGTTTTGGATTTGTGCTGGAAACAGTGTTGATAACACAGGGATGTTTTCGTTACTGCTGAGCAGTGCTTACACAGAGTCAAGGCCTTTTCTGCTCCTCATACCATCCTGCCGGCGAGGAGGCTGGGGTTGCACAAGAAGTTGGGAGGGGACACAGCCGGGACAGCTGACCCCAACTGACTAAAGGGATATTCCATACCATATGATGTCATGCTCAGCAATAAAACTAGGGGAAAGTTGGCCGGGGCTGGGCATTGGTCGGTTGGTGGTGAGCAATTGTTTTCATTTGCATCACTTGTCTTTCTTGGGTTTTATTTCTCTCTCTCTCTTATTTTCCTTTTCATTACAATTTATTATTATTATTATTTTATTTTATTTCAATTGTTAAACTGTTCTTATCTCAACCCACGAGTTTTCTCACTTTTATTCTTCTGATTCTCTCCCCCATCCCACCAGAAGGGAGTGAGCAGCAGCTGTGTGGTGCTTAGTTGCCAGCTGGGGTTAAACCACAACACGATAATATCACAGTAGTTTTGCCATTGTACAAAGCTGTGCTGTTCAGGAAAGAATGCTACAAACAGGTGCTGAAGTGAAATATATACATAATTGTGACTAGCAAACTCCTAATAACCTTTGTGGGTCCAAGATATGGCTAGAAACATTACATAAAGTTTGTAGTTGGTAACTATTCAGTGATATGGTCAGAAGTAACATTAAATGTATTTAATGTTACTGAAAACCTGATAAGTAAACAGAAGCGTTCCTTAAAGCAAAACTATACAAAATAAGCTTTTAAGATAGCACATTGGGGAACATTTTCAGATATTGCAAATGGATAGTTAACATGCTGAGTTTTTACCATAAAGAGGAAGAGCAGACTTGAACTTGGACTCTAGTATTGCATATTTGTCCAAAATACATATGATGAATACATGATTGACAGCCTAACAAACTCAAAACAAAGTGATTTAATAAAATGTTCATACTTCAAAGGGGACAGAATTAATTTGGAAAGAACCCAAAACTTACGTGTTTATACCTAAAAGGACAACATCTTTAGTCAGAAAAGAATAATTGAGAGTAAACCTAAATCTGCCACTTAGGTAATAGCACTAAGCACTTATACCAGTACTTCTTCTTTGAAAGCACTGAGCAGACATTAATTCTTAGAATATATTCGTTTTTATACACTATCATCTTCATTGTAGCCATAACTTAGGCAAAAGAATAGCTACTCCAAGCCCTAAACACAGTTTTCAAGTGCTGTACAGAAGCAGGCAATAGCACTCAAAACAAGATTTAACTAATACTAACTAGTGTCTACAGGAACAATGGGCCCACAGATCTGTGTTATTCACTGGATCATTGTCCTGGTTTCAGCTGGGATAGAGTTAATTTTCTTCCTAGTAGCTGGTATAGTGCTGTGTTTTGGATTTAGTAGGAAAAGAATGTTGATAACACACTGATGTTTTTAGTTGTTGCTAAGTAGTGTTTATACTAAAAGACAAGGATTTTTCAGCTTCTCATGCCCAGCCAGCAAGAAGGCTGGAGGGGCACAAGAAGCTGGGAGGGGACACCGCCAGGACAGCTGACCCAAACTGGCCAAAGGGATATTCCATACCATATGACATCATGCCCAGTATATAAACTGGGGGGAGTTGGCTGGGAGGGGCGGATCGCTGCTCAGGAACTAACTGGGCATCGGTCAGCGAGTGGTGAGCAATTGCATTGTGCATCACTTGTTTTGTATATTCTAATTCTTTTATTACTATTATTGTCATAATATTATTATTATTATCATTATTATTATTATTTTCCTTCCTTTCTGTCCTATTAAACTGTCTTTATCTCAACCCACAAGTTTTACTTTTTTTCCCGATTCTCCCCCCCATCCCACTGGGTGGGGGGAGTGAGCAAGCGGCTGCGTGGTGCTTAGATTCCGCCTGGGGTTAAACCACGACAATCACGTATTAATTCAATCCATCTATTCAGTTTTCCTTGCTGTTGCACAAGAAACTAAAAGCTGAGCTCTAGAAGTATAAAGTATGTTCTGACCAAGGTCTGACAGATTACACTCTAGGAAAGATGCATTCACCTCTGCTGTTTAAAAAAAAAAACAAACCAAACAACCACTTCCCACCACTCACTCTTACTGTGTGCTCAGATTGTGATCCCTATCTAATACCTCACTGGCCAAACTGGCTCAGGGATAATTTGCCCTTCTCATTGAGGTAAACTAGACTTTGTTCCAGTTATACTTTCTAGAGGTAATAGCATCACAGAAATGATGGCAAGTCTTAACCAGGTATCAGAAAAATAATACCAGTGAACTTGAGAGTTATTCTAAACTAAACATAACAACAATAGCACATGAATGATTTTAAAAATTAAATCAGAATAATATCATATTAACCAAAGAAGTGGGTTACCTTTTGTATTATTCATAGAATTTTGCCACACAAGTTCAAGTGTCTGGGAAGGATGAATTTCATAAACTAAATGCATCTCCAGTTAGTCAATACTTTGAACAGTGATAATTACCCTAAGCACTACTTTTGTAGATATGTGATCTGCTAGAATATTAGGTGATGGGAAATTAAAAATGCTAATAACTTTTGACATTTTTTAATAGCTCATGAATTATCAAAGAAAATGGACTGTTTGAGATTACCATTTAAAATTAAGTCTAATGATCTTTATGAGCTTTCAGCTCAAATAGCTGCTAATGTAAATCATGTAAACATAAGTTGACTGTGACTGTAATTAATCAATCACCTTCCCTTGTCCACCCACAATTTCTCTTGTTGAAAATTTCAAAGCTTTGGCAGGTTGGCCAACAAGAATGAACAGAGGAGAGCAATATACTTGTATACACCAACTCTAATCCTATTACATGCTGCTGATTGAATTTTTAAATCAATTCATCCTTATGAATATGCATTTTAAAAAACTGATTTATGATATAATATACTGAAATAATGTACCACATAAACGGTAACCTAAAGATCATACATTAATGGAGTACTTCATAAAACTGCTATGTTGCTATCCATATAACTGTACACAGAAAATCAAGTAGCAAATAGAAGGATTAGAAATGTTCTTTCAGCATTACATTGACATTTTTCTCCTTAATGGCAAATGCTTAACCTACCTTTCTATCAGTAGTAACTGTTTGCTTTGCATAACTCCTTACAAGGCAGTTCTACTTATTTAGAAGTATTTTCCACGAAGCCAGAGAAAGATCAGTGTCAATGTACTGTGAAAGTGCAGTAACCCATTTTTGAAGATACAGGACTTTTTTTTTCTCCCATGTCACAAACAGAAGGGTATTTGGTGACCTCACATTAGTCTAAAGGGTCAGTTGACTATATTTGATATCTACCACCACATAGACAATGGTTGGAAAGTTCTGCACAAGAGAAGCTCAGACCAAGTACAAACCCTGTAACTACAAGGTCCCCTTCCCAGCTGTTGCTCTAAATGTAAAACAATGTGAGAACAAAAATCTCAGATTATTATAGATACTCTCACATGGGAAGATGCTAATTTCCCCCTTCCTCACTAAAATGGAAGTTCAAAGACAAGGGAAAAATCAAGTACCAAACAAAAAAGGAAGAAAATGCACAAACACAACAGAGGAAAAGGGGAAAGGAGACTACAGGCAAATACCAAGCAAATGGCAAGGCAGGCTGTGATTATCTATGAAACAGAAATTGCCACTAGTGTCTGGGCATCTAAGGAGTTACCACAAAGGAAACCTATTTCCAGATCTCAGGGATTTCAGGCATGATAAAAAAGAAAAAGGATGGGTAGGAATGCCATAACATGCTTTTGCAAGAACGATGTGTAGCGTTCTGGCATATGTACATTCACCCAAGTGCACATTATCTCATCTCATACACAAGTCACAGTTCTCAGCTGTTACAATACAGCAAACTGCATTTCCCAATGACAACAAGGATAGAAATGATGCTAAGGAAATTAAAGAACCAAGAAGCCCAATCTCAAAAGTTTGGCAAAGCATTTGCAAACCAACCGTTCACTGGCCTTGGATTAGCATCTCTTACATTTAAATCTAAGCTTTGAGAGCAACACCCTACTGCTCCATGTTCTCCACATCCAGCTTTATGCACATATCTTGCCAGTTTTTAAAGGCATCTGCACAGGGCAGTCGGGGAGGGAGGAGAGGAAACTGAGTTCAATCCCTTCACTGGGCCAAATCCACACTGCCACGCAGTGCAGCATAAGCTTGATTTCAGAAGGAATTGTATAGGATGGGGGACTTTTCCTGATGAAGAAGTTAATAAAGAGCTGTACTTACTTGCTTCAATCATTTAGGAAATGTATAAATATGGGGAGGCCTGGCAGATTGACTATATCACACTCCCACAAACCCACCAAGGCAAGTGCCATGTGCTTCCAATGGTGGAAGCAACCACCGGCTGGCTGGAAACATATCCCGTGCCCCATGCCACTGCCCGGAACACTATCCTGGGCCTTGAGAAGCAAGTCTTATGGTGACATGGCACCCCAGAAAGAATTGAGTCAGACAACGGGACTCATTTCCGGAACAATCTCATAGACACCTGGGCCAAAGAGCACGGCATTGAGTGGGTGTATCACATCCCCTATCATGCACCAGCCTCTGGGAAAATCGAGCGATACAATGGACTGTTAAAGACTACATTGAGAGCAATGGGTGGTGGGACCTTCAGACATTGGGATACACATTTAGCAAAGGCCACCTGGTTAGTCAACACTAGAGGATCTGTCAATCGAGCTGGCCCTGCCCAATCAGAACTTTTACGTACTGTAGAAGGGGATAGAGTCCCTGTAGTGCACATAAAAAATATGCTAGGGAAGACAGTCTGGGTTACTCCTGCCTCAGGCAAAGGCAAACCCATTCGTGGGATTGCTTTTGCTCAAGGGCCTGGGTGCACTTGGTGGGTGATGCAGAAGGATGGGGAAGTCTGATGTGTGCCTCAAGGGGATTTGATTTTAGGTGAGAACAGCCAATAGATTAAATTGTATGATATTAATTGCTATATAACCCTGCCACTGTATGTCATCATTATTATAATTGTTATATGCTGTATTAATGGTATTACAGTAAGAATTACTTAGATTAATGAAGAATGAACTTTGACAAAACTGAGTGAAGTGCAGTAGTGATGGAACCAGGACTGACTTCAACATGCAACAATCCGACACCACACACCATCCTCCTGCTGCGCCCAATGTCACCCGCCCGCCACATCACACCGAAGCCCAATCCTGTTCTGCCGACTGAGTGGACTTCACACCATCCCTCCTGCCCAGACAGACTGTTATGACAGATGGAGCCCAAAGTCATGGACTGAATGAACTCAATGAACATTTGATAGAGATGGCCCATAGACCGCGGGAATGATATCTATATGTATATACTAAAAGACAGGAAAAGTGATGGTGATTAATTGGAAATGTATTGGAAAGTGTGGGACCTGGGCATAACGTAAATGGTATAGAATAAGGGGTGGATATTGTCCTAGTTTCGGCTGGGACAGAGTTAATTCTCTTCTTAGTAGCTGGTACAGTGCTGTGTTTTGGATTTAGTGTGAGAATACTGTTGATGATAACACCCTGATGTTTTAGTTGTTGCTAAGTAGCGCTTATCTTAAGCCAAGGACTTTTCAGTTTCCCCTGCTCTGCCAGCAAGCAGGTGTGCAAGGAGCTGGGAGGGAGCACAGCCAGGACAGCTGACCCGAACTAGCCAAAGGGGTATTCCATACCATGGAACGTCATGCCCAGTATATAAACAGGGGGGAGTTGGCCAGGAGAGGTGGATCGCTGCTGGGGCATCGGTCAGCGGGTGGTGAGCAATTGCATTGTGCATCACTTGTCTTTCCTTGTGTGATAAATGACCGAGTCCCGAAACAATACGTTAACAGGAACTTGGTTTATTAGCGAATAAAGGCAAGCAAACAGCGCTGGGTGCGCGGGGAGCCTGGGCTCTACCAACACGCACACCTACAGACAGCAGCATATAGCGTTTATAGTCTATACTCTTACATATTTAACAGGGTGATGCGATATGCAAATTGTCCTTCGCTTCGTATTAAAATGACTTTTGCAAGTCCCTTTCGCATGCGCACTGCCTCTTGGTGGTCTTGGGCGGGGGTCTTGGGATGAAGTAAGAGTCTTCCTCAGCGACCTTTATACAGATTTTTAAGGTTGAACTCTTCGCCTTCTTATCTCATGCAGCGCGTGTCTTCTGTCATTCCTTCTGGTAATCAATCATCCCCCAACCGGTTTTAAGCTTGTACCACTTAGAAACTTACAACCCCATAGATAAAGGAACTTCTGCAGTTTGCGATTACACAATCTTCCCCGTCAGGGTCCGCAGTTGCATTAAAACAATGGTGCTTTCACTCAACTATGTCTTCATATCTACATGAACCAATCCTCCCTCTTCTATTCTGTTTTTTTACTCACACGAATCACATTCACATTTCTCACACTTGGGTGTTATTTCAGGTTTTTTTGTTATATTCCTTTTCATTACATTGGTGCTTAGTTGCTGCATGGGGTTAAACCACGACACTGGTAGAGTGCGCAGCCCTTCCGTGGGAACTGCTGTGCAAACTGCAGATGCCGCTCCCAACAGATGCTGCTCCCTGTTTGCGGGCCCTAGTAGCTGGCACTCCCTAGGGGCGGATTATATGTGGCTTTACACTGTTTGAACTGGCCATGGGGACAGCCAGCACCACCCAACTCTCGCCCGCCCCTTTCACGAGACCTGCCGCCTATTGGCCGGCCCCTCCCCAACACACAGCCCAGGGGTGTCAGGTGTCCAGAAACCCCCTCAGACGCCCTCCGGGGACCTCAAAAGCCTCGCACTCTTCTCAGCATGCGGCAACTGCTGCTGCTGCTGCTAGCATCAGCTTCCCACAGTTTGAACTGCAATCTTTCTTTTAGCTTTTGCTGCAAGTTCAAACAAAAGACTGGATATGACTGAATGTGAGTCTGAATAATAAATAATAAAAGCCAAAAGGCAGACAACTCCTCAGTCAGGTACTTAACTTTGGGAGGATCAGTGGGTTACTTACACTGTACTCCTGTGATTGTTTTCCTGAGTAGCAAATCCGGCCTAAGTTTTCCACCCTCCCGCTTGTGGGAGTGCACCACCAACACGGTCACTGATATGATCTGTGTCGTGGTTTAACCCCAGCTGGCAACTAAGCACCACGCAGCCACTCGCTCACTTCCCCCCCACCCAATGGGATGGGGGAGAGAATCATGAAAAAAAACCTCGTGGGTTGAGATAAAGACAGTTTAATAGGACAGAAAGGAAGGAAAATAATGATAACGATAATAATAATATGACAATAGTAATACTAAAAGAATTAGACTATACAAAACAAGTGATGCCCAATGCAATTGCTCACCACTCACCGACCGATGCCCAGTTAGTTCCTGAGCCACAATCCGCCCCTCCCAGCCAACTCCCCCCAGTTTATATACTGGGCATGATGTCATATGGCATGGAATATCCCTTTGGCCAGTTTGGGTCAGCTGTCTTGGCTGTGTCCCATCCCAGCTTCTTGTGCCCCTCCAGCCTTCTTGCTGGCTGGCTGAGAAATCCTTGACTTAATATAAACACTACTTAGCAACAACTGAAAACATCAGTGTGTTATCAACATTATTTTCCTACTAAATCCAAAACACAGCACTATACCAGCTACTAGGAAGAAAATTAACTCTGTCCTAGCCGAAACTAGGACAATATCCACCCCTTATTCTATACCATCTACATCATGCCCAGGTCCCACACTTTCCAACGCATTTTCAATTAATCACCACCACTTTTGCTGTCTTTTGATACATATACACACAGATATCATTCCCTTAATCTATAAGCCTTTAAAATGTCCATTTAAAATGTTTGTTGAGTTCATTCAGTCCATGACTTTGGGCTCCATCTGTCATAACAGTCTGTCTGGGCAGGAGGGATGGTGCAAAGTCTGCTCAGTCGGCAGAGCAGGATTGGACTTAGGTGAGGTGTGGTGGGTGGGTGACATTGGGCGCAGCAGGAGGATGGTGTGTGGTGTTGGATTGTTGCATGCTGAAGTCAGTCCTGGTTCCATCACTACTGCACTTCACTCAGTTTTATCAAAGTTCATTCTTTATTAATTTAGATAATTCTTACTGTAATACTGTTGATATAGCATATAACAACTATAGTAATGATGACATACAGTGGCAGGGTTATATAGCAATTAATAGCATACAATTTAATTCACTGGCTATTCTCACCTGAAATCAAATCCCCTTGAGGCACACATCGGACTTCCCCATCCTTCCGCATCACCCACCAAGTGCACCCAGGTCCTTGAGCAAAAGCAATCCCACGAATGGGTTTGCCTTTGCCTGAGGCAGGAGTAACCCAGACTGTCTTCCCTAGCATATTTTTTATGTGCACTACAGGGACTCTATCCCCTTCTACAGTACATAAAAGTTCTGATTGGGCAGGGCCAGCTCGATTGGCAGATCCTCTAGTGTTGACTAACCAGGTGGCCTTTGCTAGATGTGTATCCCAATGTCTGAAGGTCCCACCACCCATTGCTCTCAATGTAGTCTTTAACAGTCCATTGTATCGCTCGATTTTCCCAGAGGCTGGTGCATGATAGGGGATGTGATACACCCACTCAATGCCATGCTCTTTGGCCCAGGTGTCTATGAGGTTGTTCTGGAAATGAGTCCCGTTGTCTGACTCAATTCTTTCTGGGGTGCCATGTCGCCATAAGATTTGCTTTTCAAGGCCCAGGATAGTGTTCCGGGCAGTGGCATGGGGCACGGGATATGTTTCCAGCCAGCCGGTGGTTGCTTCCACCATTGTAAGCACATAACGCTTGCCTTGACGGGTTTGTGGGAGTGTGATATAGTCAATCTGCCAGGCCTCCCCATATTTGTAATTCAGCCATCGTCCTCCATACCAAAGAGGCTTTAACCGCTTGGCTTGCTTAATTGCAGCGCATGTTTCACATTCATGGATGACCTGTGCGATAGTGTCCATGGTCAGGTCCACCCCTCGATCACGAGCCCATCTATATGTTGCATCTCTCCCCTGATGGCCTGAGGTGTCATGGGCCCACCGAGCCATGAATAATTCACCCTTATGTTGCCAGTCCAGATCCACCTGAGCTACTTCAATCTAAGCAGCCTTGTCTACCTGTTGGTTGTTTTGATGTTCTTCAGTGGCCCGACTCTTAGGTACATGGGCATCTACATGACGTACTTTCACAACCAGGTTCTCTAGCCGGGCAGCAATATCTTGCCACAATGGGGCAGCCCAGATGGGTTTACCTCTGCGTTGCCAGTTACTCCGCTTCCATTGCTGCAACCACCCCCACAGAGCATTTGCCACCATCCATGAGTCAGTATAGAGATAAAGTATTGGCCATTTTTCTCGTTCAGCAATGTCTAAAGCCAGCTGGATGGCTTTCACCTCTGCAAACTGACTCGATTCACCTTCTCCTTCAGCAGTTTCTGCAACTTGTCGTATAGGACTCCATACAGCCGCCTTCCACCTCCGATGCTTTCCTACAATGCGACAGGACCCATCAGTGAACAGGGCATACTGCCTCTCATTTTCTGGCAGTTTATTATACAGTGGGGCCTCTTCTGCACGCATCACCTCCTCCTCTGGTGATATTCCAAAATCTTTGCCTTCTGGCCAGTCTGTGATCACTTCCAGAATTCCTGGGCGACTGGGGTTTCCTATTTGACTTCATTGTGTGATCAGTGCAACCCACTTACTCCACGTAGCATCAGTTGCATGATGTGTAGAAGGGACCTTCCCTTTGAACATCCAGCCCAGCACCGGCAGTCGGGGTGCTAAGAGAAGCTGTGTTTCAGTACCAACCACTTCTGAGGCAGCTCGAACTCCTTCATATGCTGCTAATATCTCCTTTTCAGTTGGAGTATAGCGGGCCTCAGATCCTCGATATCCCCGACTCCAAAACCCTAGAGATCCACCTCGGGTCTCCCCAGGTGCTTTCTGCCAGAGACTCCAGGTAGGGCCATTCTCCCCGGCTGCGGTGTAGAGCACATTTTTAACATCTGGTCCTGCCCGGACTGGCCCAAGGGCTACTGCATGAACTATCTCCCGTCTAATCTGTTCAAAGGCTTGTTGTTGCTCAGGGCCCCATTTAAAATCGTTCTTCTTCCAGGTCACTTGATAGAGAGGGCTTACAATCAGACTCTAATTTGGAATATGCATTCTCCAAAAACCCACAACCCCTAAGAAAGCTTGCGTTTCCTGTTTACTAGTTGGTGGAGACATAGCTGCTATTTTGTTGATCACATCCATTGGGATCTGATGATGTCCATCTTGCCATTTTATTCCTAAAAACTGGATCTCCTGTGCAGGTCCCTTCACCTTACTTTGTTTTATGGCAAAACCAGCTTTCAGAAGGATTTGGATTATTTTCTCCCCTTTCTCAAAACTTCTTCTGCTGTGTTGCCCCATACGATGATGTCATCAATGTATTGCAGGTGTTCTGGAGCTTCACCTTTTTCCAGTGCAGTCTGGATCAGTCCATGGCAAATGGTGGGGCTGTGTTTCCACCCCTGGGGCAGTCGATTCCAGGTGTACTGGACGCCCCTCCAAGTGAAAGCAAACTGTGGCCGGCACTCTGCTGCCAGAGGGATCAAGAAAAATGCATTAGCGATATCACTTGTGGCGTACCACTTGGCTGCCTTTGACTCCAGTTCATATTGAAGTTCTAGCATGTCTGGCACGGCAGCACTCAGCGGTGGTGTGACTTCATTCAGGCCATGATAGTCCACTGTTAGTCTCCATTCTCCATTAGACTTTCGCACTGGCCATATGGGGCTGTTAAAGGGTGAGCGAGTCCTGCTGATCACTCCTTGGCTCTCCAGTCGACGAATCAGCTTATGGATGGGAATCAGGGAGTCTCGGTTGGTGCGATATTGCCGCCGGTGCACCCTTGTGGTAGTGATTGGCACCTGTTGTTTTTTGACCCTCAGCAACCCCACAACCAAAGGGTCCTCAGAGAGACTGGGCAAGGTGGACAACTGTTCAATTGCCTCCATCTCCAATGCAGCTATACCAAAAGCCCACCGATACCCCTTTGGGTCTTTAAAATACCCTCTCCTGAGATAGTCTATGCCAAGGATGCACAGGGCCTCTGGGCCAGTCACAATGGGGTGTTTCTGCCACTCATTCCCAGTTAGGCTCACTTCAGCCTCCAATACAGTTAGCTGTTGGGATCCCCCTGTCACCCCAGAAATACAGATGGGTTCTGCCCCTTTATAGCTTGATGGCATTAGAGTACACTGTGCACCGGTGTCCACTAGAGCCTTATACTCCTGTGGGTGTGATGTGCCAGGCCATCGAATCCACACAGTCCAGTAAACCCGGTTGTCCCTCTCCTCCACCTGGCTGGAGGCAGGGCCCCTCTAATCCTGGTCAGAGTATTCGTTACTCACTTCTTGTAAAAATGACTTAGAGGACCCTTCAAGAGGGTCAGAAGCCCTTCTACTCTCTCTGGGGAATTGCTTGCTGGAAACCGGAGCGGCATCTTTCCTGGAAGAATCCCCTTTTCTGGTTGTTTTTCCTTTCAATTCACGTATCCGTGCATCTAGGGTCGAGGTAGGTTTTCATGTCCTGTCTGTGGTCACGCAGGTAAAACCACAGGGTACCCCGTTGTGTATACCTTCTATATTCTCTCTCTTGATCAGAGGAGCGCTCACTCCTAATAGCTGAGATATTGGTCTGTACAGGTGGGGAGTAGGAGGTTTTGATCAGTTCGATCAGTTCTTCGGACTTTTCAGACAGTTTTTCCACAGCCGAGACACAGGCTCGTAGGGATGAAGAGAGATTTTCTTCATATTGCCGGAGTTGGCGAGCCATTTCATCCACTGTTGGTGCCTCTTCGTCTTTCCAAGTTAGTACTGCCAATGGGTTGGCATACGATGATGGTGCGCTCCATACAAACTTCTGCCACATGGGTCGTGTGCATTGAACTTCATCTGGATCTCTGGGTAATTGTGAACCGTCTGGGTCATAATAAATCATCTCTAGCATGGCTAATTCCCTCAGGTACTGGATACCTCTTTCCATGGTGGTCCACTTGCCTGGTTGACATACAACATCTTCCTTGAAGGGATACCTTTCCTTCACACTTGACAGGAGTCGCCTCCAGAGGCTGAGGGCTTGTGTCTTTTTCCCAATCGCCTTATCAATGCCACCTTCCCTAGCAAGGGATCCCAGCTGCTTGGCTTCCCTACCCTCTAATTCCAGGCTACTAGCCCCATTGTCCCAGCATCAGAGCAGCCAGGTGATAATGTGCTCGCCTGGATCACGGCTGAAGTCTTTTCGCATATCCCGCAGCTCACTCAGGGATAGGGATCGGGTGATTACTTCTGGTTCTGCCTCTTCCTCCTGTTCTCGTGATGGCCCTGGTTCATCTTCATCCTTCGCTAAGCAAACTGATTTTTTTGTATATTTCTTCTTCTGTATAGGGGCAACTGATACTGGCACAGGTTGGTTCTCTGGTTCAGCTGCAGTGCCTGTCGCAGGGGTTGGAGTAGCCGCAGTGTCTATTATGGGGGTCGGAGTAGCCGCAGTGTCTGTTGCAGAGGTCGGAGTAGCCACCGTGTCTGTTGTGGGGGCTGGAGTAGCCACCTTGCCTGTCGCTGGGGTTGCAGTAGCCGCTGCGTCTGTTGCAGGGGTTGGAGTAGCCGCAGTATCTGTCGGTCTGTTTTCCCTCCCTTCCCCCTGAGGGTGCTGCACAGTATCGAGCAGTGTGTGGTAGATCCTGGCCAGGGCCCAGCACAGTGCGATAAGTTGTGCCTCTTTGGAATAGCCACAGCATTTTCCTTTCAAATATTCGATCACTTTATCAGGGTCCTGTAGTTGTTCAGGAGTGAAGTTCCAAACTATTGGAGGTGAGAAGTTCTGTAGATACCTGCCCATATTCTCCCACATGCCATGCCACCCATGGCTATTAAGCCTCGGGGCAGATTTCCGAAAGGTATTCTTAAACAGTTGTTTAACCTTAAACAAGACCTGGAACACATTCAGGAGACATAGCAATAGGAACGTGCTGGTTTGAACATCCCAAGGATATTCAAAATTCTCAAGAGCTACTGTAATGTGCCTGGAGGAGAAGGGGAAGCTGAAGAAATGTGTCTCCCCCGTGGCTTGGCTCTCCGATGAGAAAAGGTACAAGGTGTAATTATTAATAGTTTCTGATAGATGGCTCCCGAAGTACGGAGGTGACGGCAATGCTGAGTACAAATACCAGATTAATTCCACAACCAGCAATTCTATCGTATCATAAGCCAGTGTTACAAAGTAGAACACCATGATAACTCTGGCCCAGTTCCCACGGGTGATAAACAGCACAACAGGGAGCATATACTGCAAGTAAGGTCTTACATAACGCACCTTTAAGAACAAGTGCACCAACTTTGAGAGCAAATACATCAACATTGTGACCAGTGACTATTGAACTAATATAATGAATGTTTATAACAAATTTGTTCTAACACATTCCAGTCAGATTTGTCGTTATCTCAACCCATCGAGCCCCATGTTGGGCGCCAAAAAGGACTGTCGTGGTTTAACCCCAGCCGGCAACTAAGCACCACGCAGCCGCTCGCTCACTGCCCCCCCACCCAGTGGGATGGGGGAGAGAATTGAAAAAAAAACCTCATGGGTTGAGATAAAGACAGTTTAATAGGACAGAAAGGAATGAAAAACAATGATAATGATGATAATAATAAGACAATAGTAATACTAAAAGAATTAAACTATACAAAGCAAGTGGTGCACAATGCAATTGCTCACCACTCGTTGACCGATGCCCAGTTAGTTCCTGAGCAGCGATCCGCCCCTCCCAGCCAACTCCCCCCAGTTTATATACTGGGCATGATGTCATATGGCATGGAATATCCCTTTGGCCAGTTTGGGTCAGCTGTCCTGGCTGTGTCCCCTCCCAGCTTCTTGTGCCCCTCCAGCCTTCTTGCTGGCTGGGCATGAGAAGCTGAAAAATCCTTGACTTAGCATAAACACTACTTAGCAACAACTAACAACATCAGTGTGTTATCAACATTCTTTTCCTACTAAATCCAAAACACAGCACTATACCAGCTACTAGGAAGAAAATTATCTCTGTCGTAGCCGAAACCAGGACATCTGGCATTCAGAATAACCCTTCAAATAAAGGGGCTCTTTTTTTTTTTGGTTGTGTGAGATGGTTTTCTTTTAAATAGACTCATATCAGAAATGCCATTTAACAGTATAGCCCTGCAAGTAATTGTGGCAGCAGAGCTAAGGGGCAGCAAATGCAGCATGGAGGAAGGTGAGGTGATGTGAGTGACTAGGGGAAGAAGGAGCAGGTGAGAAAATGTTAAACCAGCTTTTCAGTGAAGGAAAACACAGTGTAATTATAGCTTTGGTTAGTGCTCAGATCTACAAAATCATGACTCTGCTAGAGCACAGAAGGCCATGTACCTTTTTCTTTAGACTCATCCAAACTGCATAAAAACCCCTGTGCCAGTCTCCCCCACTTCAAACACTATGCAAAGAGAGGATTTTTAATCAGAGAATCGAAACTACGCATAATTTTCACATCTAAAATTATTACAGTTAGAACTACAGGTTTGATAAAGTCAACATCTGCAAATGGCCTGGTTGGTTTGGTTTTGTGCTAAGGCATCTAAGCTGTACAACAGGGCCTTGTTAGGAGATGGCAATACATGAACGCTTTTAGACTGATGTACTTGTCTCTGAATGTTTTCTAGCACTCTCCATCTCATTCTGGTTATTACTGTGTATATGCAGTACAAAGTAACTTCTTAATTTATTTACTATTTGCTGTGAAGCAAAGTTCCATGTGAATATAAATCGTAAATGATTTATATTGTGAATGTTTTGTTGTCAATGATTAGCAAATATTTCTAAGATACTTTGTGTCTCCTTGTCTTTAAGCGGTATCAGGAATGGGGAATTCCAGTTAGAATAATACAGAATATGTCCCACATGCATAAAAGGGAGTGAGCAGTGCTCCTGATTAAGAGAGAATGCCTTCTCCAGGGCTGAAACGAACCCAGCTCAGGGATTAAACATGACATCATCTAAGGCCATGCAAGAATATTGCTCAAACTTTGGAATGTAAAAGGACCACGATTGTGCTGAATGATACAGGGGAACATTAAGCTAGCAAATATAATTACCAGCCCTAAGTTTAGTCAGGACAGAAAGCCTGTAAATCATGCAGAGAAAGAAAAAAGAAACAAATAAAAACCCAACCATATGATTCTTGACAACCACAGCGAAGAAAAACTGGATGTAAAGCGATTCCAGACTCAGATGGAAAAGGGCCACTTAAAGAGTCAGGATCACTGATTCCCCAGCACTGTGTTCCAGTGCTATATGTCATGGCGTGACACAGACTTGAGCAAGCCTGTGACGTGATCACATTTGACCCCCAGCTCTCCCTGCTGGGGCAGCTTGTGGGCCCGGCAGTGACAAGGAGTGGTTGTTAGCACGATGGGCAAGATTCAACAGTCAAATGCTTCCTGCTGTAAGTAAGGGCAGCTGGGGGCTGAGACTCAAACACCTTCATTGGCGCACCCAGGTAGCCTGTGAACCTTATCCAAAGGTTTGCAGCCAACTTTGGCATTAGAAAAGGAGAGGAGGAAGCAGGGAGGAGGGCATGTGGCAATGATCAGAAAGGCAAGGTGTGCAGGGAAAGGAATTATCTTCTATTAGATTAACATGTGGTGGGTTTGACCTTGGCTGGCTGCCAGATGCCAACCCAACTGCTCTCTCGCTCCCCCTCCTCAGCAGGACAGAGGGAGAAAATAAGATGGAAAAGCTCGTGGGTCGAGATAAAGACAGGGACATCACTTATCAATTATCATCATGGGCAAAACAGACTTGACTTGGGGAAAATTAATTTAATTAATTGCCAATTTAAATATAGAGTAGGATAGTGAGAAACAAAGACAAAAACTAAAAACACCTTCCACCCAACCCCCCTTCTTCCTTGGCTCAACTTCACTCCTTCATTCTCTATTCCTCTACCTCCTCTCCCCTGCCCCTGAGCAGCATAGGGGGATGGGGAATGGGGGGGTTGTGGTCAGTTTATAACACTTCATCTCTGCCGCTCATTCCTCCTCACACTTTTCACCTGCTCCAGCATAGAGTCCCTCCCATGGACTGCAGTCCTTCATGAACTGCTCCAGCATGAGTCCTCCACAGGCTGCAGTTCCTGCCCGAAAACCTGTTCCTGTGTGGGCTCCTCTCCATGGGCCACAGTTCCTGATAGGAGCCTGCTCCTGTGTGGGCTCTTAATGGGCTGCAGCTTCCTTCAGGGCATATCCCCCTGCTCCGGTGTGGGGTCCTCCATGGGCTGCAGGTGGATATCTGCTCCACCGTTCACCTCCATGGGCTGCAGGGGGACAGCCTGCCTCACCATGGTCTTCACCATGGGCTGCAGGGGAATCTCTGCTCTGGCACCTGGAGCACCTCCTCCCCCTCCTTCTTCACTGACCTTGATGTCTGCAAGATTGTTTTTCACACATTTTTTTTCCACTCCTCTCACAGCTGCTGTGCAATGGTTTTGGAGCCAGCTGGAACCAATTCTGTCCAACATGGGGGCAGCCCCTAGTCTCTTCTCACAGAGGCCACCCCTACAGCCCCCTCCCCTCACCACTACCAAAACCTTGCCACGTAAATCCAATACAGCTGGAAAATGAGACAAGCCTCTGGCTTACGCATCTTCAGATTTGTATTACACCATGGATCCTGGTGAAACAACAGTCAGAGTAACATCATAGCATAAACCTAACTGAAAACAGTCCTCCAACTATCTAGAACTCTCTGAAGCCAGGCTAGTACTGTGCATCAATCACCAAACATTTTATTTTTCTCTTCTGTCATGTATGTGTTAATTGAGGTGAATATCCACTAGGTTCCTTGACATATAATTAACTCTGCACTGAGTCTAACCACTGCTTCCCTGAGGCGGGTGATATACACATTTCTTGATAGCCAGAGAAGCAGAGGAAACAAAAGTGAGCTGGAGAAAGCATTACATTACTGGCCATTAAAATTAATAACTTTAAATTTGAATAGCTCCTTGATGACCAGCCCAGTATAAATGTACATAGACCATTAACTCCCCACATCTGTCCACCATCATAAATGCCTTACACTGTGTATTGGGTGTATGTGGCAAAGTTTTGGTAGCAGGGGGCTGCAGGGGTGATCTCTGTGAGAAGAGGACAGGGGCTGCCCTGTGCCAGACACAGCCAGTTCCAGCCAGTTTGGCAACAGCCCCATCGCATGCCAAAGCTGAGCCAATCAGCGAAGTTTGTGGCACCTCTGTGAAAACATATTTAAGAAACAGCAGAAAATGCCAACCAGGCAGAGGAGGAGGGAAAAAGAGTGAGAAACAGCAGAGGAACAGCAAGGTCAGAGAAGGAGGTGCTCCATGACGCTGGAGCAGATATTCACTGCAGCCCATGGAGAGCCAATATTATAGGTACCAATGACATACAATATAAGAAGTGACAGGTGCCCTGTCACCAGGTTCTGGCAGTCCCACCCCCTCCCAGCAGCATCAGGGCCATTTGCCCTGGAAGTCACTCCACTCTTCCAGTCATGTGCTCGGTTGTGATTGGCTGGCAGGCCACCCCTTCCAGTTTACCTGGAAGTACATCAGACCCAGAAGGCCCTTCCCCTACATACACAGAGGCCACCATTTTGTTTTGGCTGCAATTTTATGACAGGTTGCCACCATTTTATGGCAGGGAGCTGCCATTTAGTTAATCACACTTCTCTGTGATTGGCTGATGGCCATGTATTGGGTTTACGTGGCAAGGTTTTGGTAGCTGGGGAGCTGCAGGGGTGGCTTCTGTGAGAAGAGATCAGAAGCTGCCCCCATGTCTGACAGAGCCAGTTCCAACTGGCTCCAAGACGGACCCGCCGCTGGCCAAAGCTGAGCCAATCAGTGATTCTGGTGGTGCCTCTGTGATAACATATTTAAGAAAGGGTAAAAAAATGCTGCATAGCAGCTGTGAGAGAGAGTAGTGAGAAAAATGTAAGAGAAACAACTATGCAGACACCAAGGTCAGGGAAGGAGGAGGAGGAGGAGGTGCTCCAGGTGTCAGAGCAGAGATTCCCCTGCAGCCCGTGGTGAAGACCATGGTGAGGCAGGCTGTCCCCCTGCAGCCCATGGAGGTTAACATTGGAGCAGAAATCCACACTGCAGCACATGGAGGACCCCATGCTGGAGCAGGCTCCTGGCAGGAAATGCAGCCCGTGGAGAGGAGCCCACACAGGAGCAGGAACTGCAGCCTGTGGGGGACCCACACTAGAGCAGTCTGTTCCTGAAGGACTGTATCCTGTGGAAAAGGACCCATGCTGGAGCAGTTCTTGAAGAACTGCAGCCTGTGGGAAGGACCCATGTTGGAGCATTTAGTGAAGGACTGTATCCTGTGGGAGGGACCAGTTGGTGGAGCAAGGAAACAGTGTGAGGAGGAAGGAGCAGCAGTGAAGAAGTGTTATGAAGTGATCACAACCCCCATGATGGTAACTGGTGAGCGATCTCCCTGTGCTTATCTCAATCTACGAGCTTTTCCATCTTATTTTCTCCTCCATCCTGCTGAGGAGGGGGAGTGAGATAGTGGCTTGGTGGGCTTCTGGCAGTCAGCCAAGGTTTACCCACCACAGTCTATTTCTTGACACCGTCACACCCACATGTTCTCAGGCAGCCCTGTGATTGGCTGCCCACTTCCTTTGGAACAGGAAATGCTCAGACATAAAAATATATACATTTATATACAATATATACAGAAATAGAAATATATATAAAGGAGTGTACAGATAATGTATAAATATATGTGTTATTTATACACAGATACACTATTTGATATATATACTTCTATATATGTGTGTATATATATTTATATAGATACATTTATAAAGCTATAGAAATTAAATACATATAGCCATAAAAATATAGGTATAAAACATAGGTATAAAATGGAAAACACATTGTTTAATAAGAGCTAATGGAATGAATAATTAAATTTTAAATGTGAATAGAAAATAATTAAGCAAAAATAAAAGGCCAGGCTGAGATCCCCCACTTTACCAGGCTGCAGAACAAGTCCCCTGACATTTCTGGGGTCAGGGGGAACTTCAAGAGGGTGGAGGGGCACCAAAAGGGCATGGACAAGTTGGAACATGCCCGAGGGCTATGGATGCCTTGTAGGAGGCCTACCAAGGGGCCCCCAATGCAAACTCTGTCACATGCAAAGAAGATCCGAATCCTGTGAGCCAGACTGAGTTATTACTTATGGTCAATGCTAAATACCCAGTGGACCAGGTGGGCATGAAAGTGTTGTCCTGGTTTCGGCTGGGACAGAGTTAATTCTCTTCTTAGTAGCTGGTACAGTGCTGTGTTTTGGATTTAGTGTGAGAATGATGTTGATAACACGCTGATGGTTTAGTTGTTGCTAAGTAGCGCTTATCTTAAGCCAAGGACTTTTCAGTTTCCCCTGCTCTGCCAGCAAGCAGGTGTGCAAGAAGCTGGGAGGGAGCACAGCCGGGGCAGCTGACCCGAACTAGCCAAAGGGGTATTCCATACCATGGAACGTCATGCCCAGTATATAAACAGGGGGGAGTTGGCCGGGAGGGGTGGATCGCTGCTGGGGCATCAGTCAGCAGGTGGTGAGCAATTGCATTGTGCATCACTTGTCTTTTCTTGGGTGTTATTTCTTTTTTTTGTTATATTCCTTTTCATTACTATTATTATTATTATATTATTATTATTAGTTAGTAGTGTATTTTATTTTACTTTAGTTATTAAACTGTTCTTATCTCAACCCACGAGTTCTACCTTCTTTCCCGATTCTCCTCCCCATCCCACTGGGAGGGGGGGAAGTGAGGGAGTAGCTGCATGGTGCTTGGCTGCTGACTGGGGTTAAACCACGACAGTGTTCAGCATACCGTCTGGCAGCTGTGTCAGCAACCAGGAAAATTTGTTTCTGGGCCAGCTACCCAAGCTTATTGTTATTGGGTTTGTAGATAATGACTCTTTTAGCAGTGATTTTGCTAATAACCCTTTCAGCTTTAATCATTATGATATAAATTTTGTGGCTCTGCATGTGGAGTGTGAACAAATGCCAGCAAAACCACTGCAGCCTGATTTTGAGAACGGCTGCTCTGTGAGAGAATACACACAGCTCGTTCAGATGATCGGCAGCCATATGAAAGACCATTCCCTGCTGGTTGACAGGAAAGAATTTGCCTGTGGCTATTCCCTGTTCACCTTTGACCTGTCTCCAGACCAAGAATGTGCTGATCACTATTCCCTGATTAAAACAAGAAACCTGAGAGCAGAAGCACGCTTTGCAGGGACTTTCACCGCCACTGTTAATATGATCGTGTACGGTGTATTTGACAATGTGATAAAAATAAACCAGCGGAGACACGTGCTCTTCGATTACATGTGAGGATTCACATCAAACAGTTCTCTTGGTTTTTTTTCAGCAGACCTCTATGCCAGAGAAACATTTCTAGGTGTTTACCTGAGCGACTGGCTCCCTAGGGCCCATGTTTCTCCAAGTGAGTGTGGTTGTGAATACGCATCCACAGAACCAGCCTGGAGAGAATAGTCTAGCAATTTTCCTGGCAGATCAGAACTGCACAGAGTTTTTTGACTTGTATGGCTACCCTCCAAACAGCGTTCTCTTTCCTGAAAGCATCATGTCCTTTTCAAACACAATGCTACAGATATTGCTTTCCAGAGGAAACAACTGCAGCATCCCCTTTCTATGGCCTGTGAATACCACTGTGTCTTTTTCCTACATCACCATAACAATGGATTACCTTTTGAACAGCTTTAAAACTGTATTTTAACGATATAGTACAAAATGACCAGATGGTGAAGTGTTTTGTAAAAAATGAATATGGAACTTTCCTCATGATGAGAGCTAATAAAAATATTTTTCAAAAGACCCATACCTGCATCTCTTGTAACAATTTTCATAAATGTATTTGTTAAATAAAACTTAAAACACAACCTCAAGGCTGTGTGTGTTCTTTAACCTCACCCCACCCCACCATGTTTTTTAATGGACACTACAGACAGCAAAGTTTAAAGATTTTATGAATATTTTATTATCAACAGTACACTTTACAGCGTGATCCACTGGGCTTTAGGTATCTTTCTCTTCTTAGGTGGTGTGTGTGGTGCTTCTTGGTCCTCCTCAGTCACCTTTAGCTGTTCCAAGAGATCACAGTTTGCTGCATGACACATGACAGAAGACAGAACATTTACCACAGTCAAGGCTTTCATAAAAACATTCCAGCCTTTAGGTGTTCTCAAGCTAGAAAGGGCACAAGTCTGAAGGACATCTCGGACTAAATCAAGCAGGCTTGATGTCTTGATGACATCTTCTTTGTATACAAAACTTCCCTTGTTGTCCCAAGAAGGAATATGCTTGTGTTGCACTAGTTTACCTAGGAGCACTTGTACATTCTTCCTGTATCATGGATGCTCATAATCCAGCACTTCCTGAACAACAGGGTCAGGATTCTCAGGAGCCCTGAAGGGCTTTTCTGCTTCTGTCTCTTTTTGCTCCAGAAAAACAAGAGTTTTTCTCCCGCTTTTCTGATTGCTCTGCTTCACATGTGCCAAGTACAACCTACTAAAAGCACAAGAACAGTCCATCCCCTACAAAGGGAAAGGAAGAAGGCAGAATGAGAGACTACCCTGGCTTAACAATGACACAGTAAAGCAAAACCTGGGCAAGATCAAGCAGGACTTCAGAGCCCCAGGAGTACAAGTGAAAGGGACAGGGCCCAAGTGATCTTCTCCTCTGTCTTGCCAGTCAGAGATAGGGGTGTGGGCAGCAGTTGACGCATCACGCAGATCAACATCTGGCTTCATGGCTGGTGACGTTGCCAGGGCTTTGGTTTCTATGATAATGGGACGTTCTTTGACGAATAAACCCTATTGGGAAGACATGATATCCACCTATCTAGAAGAGGCAGGAGAATCTTTGCTATCAGATTGGCTGATTTAGTGAATCGTGCTTTAAACTAATGAACTTGGGGGGTAGGGTCCACAGCTGTGAAACCTGCATATTCATAAGCAACAGGGTGGATGAGCACACCTACAAGAGTAGTGAGGAATGCTCCCCAACTCTTTCCAAAGGCAAGAACCCTAAGTCCAGCCACCTCAAGTGCATGTATACCAACGCACAAAGTCTGGGCAACAAACAGGAGGAACTAGAGCTCTGTGCCCAGTCTGAGAGTTATGATGTCATAGGAACCACAGAAACTTGGTGGGAAAACTCACATGACTGGAAGACCACAATGGATGGCTACAAACTCTTTTGGAAAGATAGGAAGGAAAGAAGAGGAGGTGGAGTTGCACTTTATGTAAAAGAGAAATTTGAGTGTATGGAGGTGAGCTATGGAGACCACGAAAGTTCTATCAAATGCCTTTGGGTCAAGATTAGAGGGATTGTCACCAAGGGGGATCTTATGTTAGGTATCTGTTACCGACCTCCCAATCAGGATGACGAGGCCAATGAAACCTTACTTCGGCTGCTCAAGGAAGTCTTGGGCCAACAGAACCTGGTCCTCATGGGTGACTTCAATTACCCGGACATTTGTTGGGAAAACAACACAACGGTGCACAAGTCATCCATCAGGTTCCTGGAATGCATTCAGGACTGCTTCCTGCTACAGATGCTGGACATGCCAACTAGGAACTGCTCACAAACTGAGAAGACTTACTTGACAACATAACTACCAATAGTAACTTTGGATACAGCGATCACATCATTGCAGAGTTTAAGATCCTGCTGAGCACGCTGAAGACCAGTAGTAGGACAAAGACCCTGGATTTTAGAAGAGCCAACTTCAGTGTGCACTGAGCCCAACTGTGAGGGATTCCATGGGAAGCATCCATGGAGGGCAAAGGAGCTTGCGAGTACCAGGAGTTATTCAAGAACAGCCTCCTGGAAGCACAAGAACAGTTGTCGTGGTTTAACCCCAGCCGGCAGCTAAGCACCACGCAGCCGCTCGCTCACTTCCCCCCCACCCCTGGGATGGGGGAGAGAATCAGGGAAAAAAACCTCGTGGGTTGAGATAAAGACAGTTTAATAGGACAGAAAGGAATGAAAAACAATGATAATGATAATAATAATATGAAAATAGCAATACTAAAAGAATTAAACTATACAAAGCAAGTGGTGCACAATGCAATTGCTCACCACTCGTTGACCGATGCCCAGTTAGTTCCCGAGCCGCGATCCCCCTCCCAGTTAACTCCCCTGAGTTTATATGCTGGGCATGATGTCATATGGTATGGAATATCCCTTTGGCCAGTTTGGGTCAGCTGTCCTGATGGTGTCCCCTCCCAGCTTCTTGTGCCCTCCAGCCTTCTTGCTGGCTGGGCATGAGAAGCTGAAAAACCCTTGACTTAGGATAAACACTACTTAGCAACAACTGAAAACATCAGTGTGTTATCAACATTCTTTTCCTACTAAATCCAAAACACAGCACTATACCAGCTACTAGGAAGAAAATTAACTCTGTCCTAGCCGAAACCAGGACAACAGTCCATCCCCTACAAAGGGAAAGGAAGAAGGCAGAACAAGAGACCACCCTGGCTTAACAATGAGCTTTTGAGTGTGCTTAAAAGCAAAAAAAGAAGCATGCCAACTATGGAAAGGCGGCCAAGTAGCCATCGAGGACTACAAGAACCTTGCTAGGGCATGCAGAGATGCAGTCAGGAAGGCTAAGGCTCAGCTAGAACTGAAATTGGCCAAAGGTGTCAAGAGCAACAAGAAAGGGTTCTTCAGGTACGTGAGCAGTAAGCAGAAGCACAGGGAAGACATAGACCCATCAATATAATGACAGGCCCATCAATATAACAATATTGATATATTGATATATCCATATAATTATCAGTATAAGCAGGGCAGGGAAACTAGTCGCTAATAATGCTGACAAGGCAGAGGTTCTCAATATCTTCTTTGCCTCTGTCTTTACCAGTGTAGCTGGACCCCAGATCAGAGGATCAAGTAGATACGACAATGTATGTGTCAACCCACCAGTAGTGGAGGAAGGGCTGGTCTGCAGCCTCTTGCAAGGGCTCAATCCACATAAATCCACCCGAGGGTGTTAAGAGAAGTGGCTGACATTGTTGCAAGGCCACTGTCTATAATCTTTGGAAAGTCGTGGAGATCAGGGGATATCCCTGATGACTGGAAGAGGACAAATGTCATACCCATCTACAAGAAGGGCCCAAAAGAGAACCCAGGAAACTACAGGCCCATTAGTCTTACTTCAGTCCCTGGGAAAGTAATGGAACGAGTCCTCCTAGAAACTATCACAAAGCAAATGAAGCAGGTAATTGGGAAAAGCCAGCACGGATTTACCAAGGGCAAATCATGCCAGACTTACCTGATCATCTTCTAGAACAAAATACCTTCTTCTGTTGACATGGGGAGAGCAGTGGATATTGTTTACCTAGACTTCAGCAAAGCATTCAACACTGTTTCCCCACAGCCTTCTCCTGGACAAACTGGCAAGATACAGAATGGATGGGTGGTCTGCGAGATGGGTAGGAAATTGGCGAACAGGCTGCACTCAGGGGGTGGTGATCAATGGTTTTTACTCAGGCTGGCAGCCTGTCACAAGTGGGGTCCCCCAGGGATCGATACTGGGCCCCACACTGTTCAACATCTGGACGATGGGATTGAAAGCACCCTCACCAAGTTTGCTGATGACACCAAACTGGGTGGTGAGGTGGACACGTCAGAAGGGAGAGCCATCTTACAGAGAGACCTGGACAGGCTGGAAGAGTGGGCTAGCAAGAACAGTATGAAGTTTAACAAAGAAAGACAAGTGCAAAGTCCGGCACCTGTGTACTGGTTTTGGCTGGGATGGAGTTAATTTTCTTCATAGCAGCTTGTATGGGGCTATGTTTTGGATTTGTGCTGGAAACAGTGTTGATAATACAGGGATGTTTTAGTTATTGCTGAGCAGTGCTTACACAGAGTCAAGGCCTTTTCTGCTTCTCACACTGCCCAGCCAGTGAGGAGGCTGGGGGTGCACAAGAAGTTGGGAGGGGACACAGCCGGGACAGCTGACCCCAACTGACCAAAGGGATATTCCAGACCATATGATGTCATGCTCAGCATATAAAGCTGGGAGTAAGAAGGAGGAAGGGAGAACGTTCGGAGTTATGGTGTTTGTCTTCCCAAGTAACCATTAGGTGTGATGGAGCCCTGCTTTCCTGGAGAGGGCTGAACACCTGCCTGCCAATGGGAAGTAGTGAATTAATTCCTTGTTTTGCTTTGCTTGCGTGCGCAGCTTTTGCTTTCCCTATTAAACTGTCTTTATCTCAACCCATGAGTTTTCTCGCTTTTACTCTTCTGATTCTCTCCCCCATCCCACCAGGGGGAGTGAGCAAGTGGCTGTGTGGTGCTTAGTTGCCAGCTGGGGTTAAACTGCAACAACCTGGGATGACATAACTAAAGAGCCCAGTACAGGCTAGGATCTGTGCGGCTGGGAAGCAGCCTTGCTGAAAGGGATCTGGTGGTCCTGGTGGACAACAAGCTGAACATGAGTCAGCAGTGCGCTGCTGCAGCAACAAAGGCAAATGGAATCCTGGGCTGCATCTGCAGGGGCATTACTAGCAGAGAGAGAGATGTGATCATCCCACTCTACTCAGCACTTGTCAGGCCACACCTAGAGTACTGTGTCCAGTTCTGTTCCCCACAATTGAAAAAAGACATGGACAGACTGGAGAGGGTCCAAAGGAGGGCCATGAAGTTGATCAAAGGGCTGGAGGACCTGCCCTATGAGGAAAGACTGAACCAGTTAGGTCTCTTCTCCCTGGAGAAGAGAAGGCTCAGGGGGGACCTCATCACAGTATTCCAGTACGTAAAGGGTGGCTACAAAGAGGACAGAGGCTCTCTCTTCTTCACAAGGAGACACATGGGGTAACGGGTACAAGTTGCACCGGGAAAGGTTTCATCTCAACATAAGAAAGAAATTTTTTACAGTGAGAACAATCATTCACTGGAACAACCTCCCCAGGGATGTGGTGGAGTCCCCCATCGCTGGAGGTTTTCAAGATGCGATTGGACAGGGTGGTAGATAATCTCATCTAGGCTCCCTTTCCCATGAAAGATTGGACCAGATGATCTTTCGAGGTCCCTTCCAACCTGGGCTATTCTATGATTCTAAGAAAGGTCCATCCTGACAAGTAGGAAATCAAACAAAGGCAGCATGAGGCCTACATGGATGAGCAAGGAGCTCCTGACTGAACTCAGACATAAAAAGGAAGTGTACAAGAGGTGGAAGCAGGGGCAGGTGACTCAGGAGGAGTATAGAATTGCAGGGATGGGGTTAGGAAAGCCAAGGCTGACCTGGAGTTGAATCTGGCAAGTGATGAGAAGCACAACGAGAAAGGATTCTACAAGTACATCAACAGCAAAAGGAAGACTAGGAAAAACATGGTCCCGCTGCTGAATGGGGCAGGGGAACTGGTGACAAATGACAGGGGGAAGGCCGAGGTACTCAATGCCTTCTTTGCCTCAGGCTTTACCAGTTCGACTGGCCTTCAAGAATCCCAGACCCCTGAGACCAGAGGGAAAGTCTGGAGCAAGGAAGACTTACCCTCGGTGGAGGAGGACCAGGTTAGGGAGCATTTAAACAAACTGGACATAGATAAGTCCATGGAGCCTGATGGATTACACCCACAAGTGCTGAGGGAGCTGGCTGATGTCATTGTGAGGCCACTCTCAGTTATCTTTCAAAGGTCATGGTGACTGGGAGAGGTTCCTGAAAACTGGAAGAGAGAAAATGTCACTCCTATCTTCAAAAAGGGAAAGAAGAAAGATCTGAGGAACTACAGGCTGGTCAGACTCACCTCAGTCCCTGGGAAGGTGATGGAGCAACTAATCCTCCTATAAAAAACCATTTCCAAACACATAAAGGACAAGAAGGTGATCAGGAGTAGTCAGCATGGATTTACAAAGGGGAAAATCATGCTTAACCAACCTGATAGCCTTCTAGAGTGAGGTGCTTGGTGTATGAGGGGAGAGCAGTGGATGTTGTTTACCTTGACTAGTGATGTACCCCAGGAGTCGATACTGGGGCCAATATGGTTCAATATCTTCATTAATGACCTGGATGATGGGACAGAGTACAGCCTCAGCAAGTTCACAGATGATACAGAATTGGGAGGAGTAGCTGATGCACCAGATAGTTGTGCTGCCATTCAGAGGGACCTTGACAGACTGGAGAATTGGGCCGAGAGGAACCTCATGAAGTTCAACAAGGGGAAATGCAAAGTCCTGCATCTGGGGAGGAATAACCCCAGGCACCAGTACATGCTGGGGGCCGACCGGCTGGAAAGCAGCTTGGCAGAAAAGGACCTTGGGGTCTTGGTGAACAACAAGCTGACCATGAGACAGTAACACACCCTCACAGCAAAGGCGACCAACAGCATCCTGGCCTTACCACAAAGATGATTAAGGGACTGGAGCATCTTTCATATGAGGAGAGGCTGAGACAGCTGGGACTGTTTAGCATGGAGAAGAGAAGGCTCGGGGGGATCTTATAAATCTGTATAAATATCTGATGGGAGGGAATGGAGAAGAGGGAGCCAGACTCTTCACAGTAGTCCACGGGCACAAATTAAAAAACAGGAAATTCCATCTGAACAGAAGAAAAGACTTTTTTCCTGTGAGGGTGGTCAAACACTGGCACAGGCTGCTTAGAGAGGTTGTGAAGTGTTCATCTGTGGAGATATTCAAAACCTGACTGGACACAGTCCTGGGCACCCTGCTTTAGCTGACCCTGCTTGAGTAACGGGGTTGGACTAGATGACCTCCAGAGGACCTTTCCAACCTCAACCACTCTGTGATTCTGGCAGGCCTAAAAAATGTCTTGATCTTGTGTGTTTACGCCTATTTGATTGATTGCTAGTCAGACTTTCTGACTAGTTTCTCCAAATTGTCCTCAAACTTCATGTTTTAGCATCACAGAGTGTTTTAGCATCACAGAAGGCAGAGCTGCCCTCTTAAAAGTATAACATGAAAGAGAAGGAATGAACTGAAAAAGATGTGAATGAAGAGAAATACTGGCACTCTGTATTGGGTCTGGCTGGGATGGAGTTAATTTTCTTCATAGCAACCTGTATGGTGCTGTGCTTTGGATTTGTGACTAAAACAGTGTCGATACACCAATGTTTTGGCTGTTGCTGAACAGTACTTGCACAGCGTTGAAGTTTTCTCTTTTTCCCACTCTGCATCTCCCAGTGAGTAGGCTGGGGTTGGGAAAGAGGTTGGGAGGGGAGACAGCCAAGACAGCTAACCCAAATTGACCAAAGGGATACTCCATGCCATATGATGTCGTGCTCAGTAATAAAAGCTCAGGAAAAGGAGGAAGGAGGTCAGATATTTGTGGTTATGGCATTTATCTTCCCAAGCAACTGTTACACATGCTGAGGTCTTGCTTTCAAGGAAGTGGCTGGACATCCGCCTGCTGATGGGAAGTAGTGAATAAATTCATTTTTTTTCTTTGCTTGTGTGCACAGCTTTTGCTTCACCTATTAAACTGTCATCTCAATCCACAAGTCTTCTTGCCTTCTTTATATTTTCTCCCTGTCCCATGGGAGAGGGGAGTGAGCAAGCAGCTACGTTGGTGCTTAGCTGCTGGCTGGGGTCAACCCACCACACACTCAAAGGGTAAAAAGTAAAACACACATGGCTGAGATGGTACATAGAAGCTATTACTGCTGCTCAAACAGAGATGTGAAATGAACTTATAAAGTCAATGAGAATATGTGAGGAATAAAACAAAAATATCAGTATACTTGCAAGGAGAATCACTAAAAATAACCATAACTGTCTATGCAATGACCTGGATATTTTCAAGTTCAGTGATGCAGTGATATTAAGTATGTCAGCACAGCATGTTTCTAGATGGAATATATTCTTCTTTTTATGGAATACTAGGGTTGTAATCCAGAGGCTGTTATGACAAAACAGTCACGGACAAGACAGCACAGTAAAACTAAGACCCATCAAATTACCATGAGAACAGAGATACCTTGGCTTCATTCAGAAGGATCAGGCCCTAAATGTGACTATATGTACAATCCATAACTTTTTTTTCATTCCTTGTGATTTTTTTTGCATAAGCTCCAGTAAATGAGATATCTCTGAACTAAATCATCATCAGTTCTAAAATAGAATAGTTCAGTTGGAAGGGACCTACAATGATCATCTAGTCCAACTGCCTGACCCCTTCAGGGCTGACCAAAAGTTAAAGCATGTTATTAAGGGCATTGTCCAAATGCCTCTTAAACACTGACAGGCACGGGGCATCGACCACCTCTCTAGGAAGCCTCTTCCAGTGTTTGACCACCCTCTCGGTAAAGAAGTGTTTCCTAATGTCAAGTCTGAACCTCCCCTGGCGCAGCTTTGAACCATTCCCACGCATCCTGTCAGTGGATACCAGGGAGAAGAGATCAGCACCTCCCTCTCCACCTCCCCTCCTCAGGAAGCTGTAGAGAGCAATGAGGTCGCCCCTCAGCCTCCTTTTCTCCAAACTAGACAACCCCAGAGTCCTCAGCCGCTCCTCACAGGACATGCCTTCCAGCCCTTTCACCAGCTTTGTTGCCCTCCTCTGGACACATTCAAGGACCTTCACACCCTTCTTAAATTGTGGGGCCCAGAACTGCACACAATACTCAAGGTGAGGCCGCACCAATGCTAAATACAGTGGGATAATCATCTCTTTTGACCAGCTGGTTATGCTGTTTGATGCATCCCAGAATGCGGTTTGCCCTCTTAGCTGCCAGGGCACAAGGAAAACACTACTATCAAACAGGAGATGGAAGAAAAGTAAAACCTCCCTCTCAAAAAGAAAAGATATCCCAGCAGAAATTGAACATTATTACACCGGACTCAAAGTTTCAAAAACATCACAAGACTAGAACAAAATGCCACATTCCATTCGAAATTTGGGATAAACGCCATTCTGGTTTTACTCATGTGTAGACCCAAAAGATTTGTTTAATTTCTGGTTCCATAAAGCATTTGCATTTGACAACATTTTTTTAACAAACTGTTACAAGCTGACATTTCCAAAGTTACTAAAGTTGCCCACACTTTTTTATCACTTGTCTTTTCTTGGGTGTTATTTCTTTTTTTGTTGTATTCTTTTTCATTACAATTATTATTAGTTAGTAGTGTATTTTATTTTTACTTTAGTTATTAAACTGTTCTTATCTCAACCCACAAGTTTTACTTTTTTTTTTCCTGATCCTTCTCCCCACCCCACTGGGAGGGGGGAGGGGGAAGCGGCTGCGTGGTGCTTAGTTGCTGGCTGGGGTTAAACCACGACAGTACTGACTCCCATTCTTTGTGCAGCTTTGTCTGTCTCAGCATTATTTCCCAGTCTAAAACCTACAAATGTAAACAATTATTTCAGTTTTTCAGCTACAAATATCAGCATTCATGTACTGTTAAGTGATCAACAAACCAAGAACATTTGGATCCCATTATATTTCATTCATTTCTCTGAAATGTACTGTTTATCTCCAGGATCGCTAAAACCTGTTGCTGAATGGAAGCTTCAATGGACCTCATTGTGAGTGAGAGTGGCAAAATTAGACAGGTTCCTCTTTAAGATCATCTATCATTTGAAACACAGTCTGCAGTATCCTGCTTTATATAAAGTAGAAAAATTCTTAGAAGAAAAATAGTCTGCTTTCCCTGCTCCTAGAATAAGCAAGTTTCTACAAAACTGATAAAGATTCTTCAGTGCGACTTCCTAGTCTATAGAAACTGTGCTAAGTTACTTTATTCTTTGAAATACTCCTGGTATGAGGTAATAACAAGGTTAATACTCTGCTGTAAAGGCAACGTAACTGACACTGGCTCATCTCCTGTTGGCAATTACACTTAGAAAGAGTTCACACCCATAGAGGTATGGAAGAAAAGACAAGCATTTTATTTTTAAAGGAAGATGTGAATCTAGCTCACACAGTTAGATTGCCAACATTAAGGATCAGTTTCTTAAGTAGTCTATATAATGGCTTTCTTATTAGAAGCCGGCCCAAATGAAGGCTTCTTCAAAAATAGTTTCCTCCAGCAATGAAGCCAGCTCTTCCTGACTAGCTTTTGTGAGGGGACATATATCAGAAAGGCAGATTACATAACAAAAAGCTCCTAATATCATTTAGCACATCAGTGAATCAACGATCCAGAAAGACTTAAGTCGGCATCTCTCCCCATACCATCTTCTATCCTCAGAACAAGTAGCTGCTCAGTCAGTTTACTTCTCATTGCTATACACAATGGATCAAACAGTCTCTTAATGGGCAGGAATCCCTTTTAGCCAGCAAATGACCACTTGGATTAACCATAGGCTTCACCTCCCACATAAAACATGAGAATGTTTCAGAAATGCTATGCAGAGAGAGACAAGAGTCCTCTCCTCCCAAGGAAGCCTATTTGCAGCATCTTGACCAGTGAAATACTCTTGACAAGGCTCATTTATCACTCTGGGCAGAGAGAGGATGCACCTGGCCTCAGAGCATCCTGGGCCAACAGGCATTATTTCCCTAGCTCTCGCATTACGAACTGACAAGCTGAGAAAAAAAATATTTTGTAGTCAGGCTTCTTATGCTGTGCAGTTACATTGCTAAATGGTCCAGGGGTAATTGTTGCTGCCAGACCCAGTAATCAGTTGCACTGGCACATGCGCATGTATTGAGACTGAGGGCAGAGGAGGACAAAAAGGCATGGCCTTCCTCCCCCTGACCCCAGCCCTCTGTCATGAAGATGACAATGTATGCGATCCCTGCGCTGTGCCAGGGCTCCTCTTCTGCTCTTCAACCCTGGGTGCCAGGCAGTGCCCGCGTGAAGTGACACATATGCAGCAGGGCAGCTGTGAAGCCCTTCTCTTCGTATGCCCATTTTCTCTGGGCTCTGTGTCTCAGCACAGATACCGTGGTTCAGCTGCTCCTAACGGCTAGATATGGACCAAAAGAGTATAGTTGCCCTATACCTGTCAGATGGGCTCAGCAGTAAAGTGGCTATGTGGGTTTGCTACAGACCCTGACACAAAGGTACCAAAAATCTGCCTCCATTTGAGCAAACTTGGGTCTTGGTGTTGGAGATATGCGAGAAACAAAAACAAAGGATGCTACTTAGTTAACGAGGCGCGACCTTGAGAAGAGAAACAAGATGACACCATAAGTCAGCCGGGTAAAGAAATACCAAGATAAGCACAAGGGCAACCAAAGAGCTACTGGAACTGTGAGTGAACTATCCTAACATACTAGAAAACCTGCCCTCGGGTAGGGAGAGCCCCCTACCAACAGAAGCCCCTTCCTCACAGAACATGCGCAGTAAAAAAGGAGGATGCTGTGACTTTAAGCGGAGATGAGGCTTGCGAGAACCAATAGGAAGGAGGGTAACTCAGCGAAACTGTAAAAATACTGATAACTGTTGCTCGAAAGGTATAAAATGCTTTACCGTGTGTTAACCAGGTGTGCTAGCTTTGTGGAGTTACCACCTAGCACCCATCTCTGCGCAGACATGAAATAAACAAATATCTTGACTCTGTGTGTTAATCGGCTTTTTTTGCACACTGGGTGAAAGAATCCTGATTTTTGGGACAACATTGGGAGTCAAAGACAACTGGATTTCATGCTAGCAACATCACTTCCTCAATACACCACTGCTTTCAAGTGAACACAGTTTTACATCCTTTGCAGAAAGAAGGCTCCAGTGGATTTTAGTTCACTTTTTCCTTTTCAGATTTTTTCCTGTATTTCTGTGCATAAGAGTACATACTAGGCTGACCAGATCTTTGTTATTTTCACTGGAAGAAGGCAGTGTATGATTTCTTACCAATCGTACATTAGAACTGAAGATAGAATATTCACTTAATACCTCCCTTGCCATCTACTTTGTTCATATATGGACTCCTGCATCATGAGAGTCTCAGAGTCAGAATTACTCAGAATAGCATTCTTTCTCTTGACATTCATCATTTTAATTAAGACATAATTCTTGTAAATCTACAAGATGTTCCACTGATTCAAAAGACAGTTTATCCCATTAGCTAATTTACATAAATAATCCTTACTTAAACATTCTTCTATTTGCTTTACTAACTTTTGAGCAAAATACTATGGAATTTATATGTATTCTTTGAAATGCAGTAAAATTTAATACTTTAGCTTAGAGATAAACTGTATTAATGTCATTTCCTTTACTTACATTCTTCATATTTCAGATACCAGAGATTTTCACCTTACCAAAATCTTTGTTTTGTTTTTACATAGTTTTCTCAATTCAAGTTATCAAATTTGGGCTGAGTTTATCAGGGTGGGAACTTATCCATAGACAGCTGCTTAGGATACTGACTAGCTTTCTTTTCTATGTTATTTCCAAAAAAACCCAACAAACCTCCGAAAAGGATTTTTTCAGTTCAAATTTTGCTGTACTGTATTTTTAAAAAGCATTGAAAAAAATATTTGTGTTTATAGCCAGTTTCTAACCTTAGTTTTCCAGTCTAAATTAAGAAATCAACTCTTCAGGCAACTCTATGAAAAATAAGGAAAATCAGTTTCTAAAATCATTAAGACATCATTTTAAACTGAGATTAATTCCTCTGAAATTTGTAGAGTCACTTTTGAAATCTGAACTAGTATTATTAAAAGCAGAACTTTACACTCGGTGGTCAGCAGTAGCATACATTTTAGCTCTAGCATTCTACAGTCTAATTCTGCTCTCAGTTACACTAGGTTTAGCTAAGAAAAACTGCACTGACTTCTACATGTTCTATGGCTGAGGTCTCAAGAGATGTTCTTTTTCTTTTCTCACTTACTCCATTATCTTAACCCAGCAGAGAAAAAAAATAGAGAAAGACTATCTGGGAGGGTGGGGGAAGGACAGCTCTTGGTGGTGCATTCCATGATGACTGGTCATTTTACTCATTTTACTGAATCTGTTGCTTAAGATAAGGATTTTAAAGTATTTTTAAAAATTGCTAGACTTTTTTTTTTTTTTTACTTTATGTTAAAATATTTATGTAACTGTATGCTTATTTCCCTGGTACATATTTTGGTCCAACATTTCCTGCAATTATTGCCTGTGTTTTCGCTAGCTACCTCCAACCACAATTGCAATTCCTGTCAGTTTCAACTCCATCCCCAGCCTTGGAGTTGCTTCCTGAGTATGACTGGATTTACATACTACAGTGCCTCAAGTCCTACTGCTTTACAAAAGCTTTTAGCACCTCACAGCTTACCTCTACGTAGCACTGGAGCTGAAAGATTCCTTGCACTGTCTCCTTGCATTTTGAAAGGAAGAGAAGTTGTGCATATTAGGTTTTGTCTATTCAGGACACCTGGCATCCCTTATATGTTCTGAAGAACACTGTCCCAAAGTAAATTAGGACAAAGCTGGAGAAATGGCATGGTAGTCCTAGCTGTTAAAATTAATACATTCCAACATCAGCTAGTTACAAACTGAGTGACAGTGAAACCACACAAAGTAGTACTGTGTATCATACCTCTGTATACTGGTTATTTAGGTTCTAATACTTTGCAGTTCTAATATGTTTGCAGTTGTTCTGGTAACTGGTACAATGGGAAGGCTGCAGAATTTGGAAAAAATACTGGAGTGTCCTTAGAAATCTAGGGTCCTATAGGGTCTCAAAAATATTTTCCCCTTTCTTTCCTTCTTAATACAAACATGTTTAAAAACGTGGTCACTTAGTCATTGCATGTACAGAGACGGGAAGTTATGATATAATTTTACCTTTGAAATGAGAAGACAAGATACAAAATTTTATTTTATTTCTCTGAGGCAGGTGATATTTTGTGTCAAACATTATGAATATTTATCCACTATCCTTTCCTACAGCAAATCCTGGATTCATCTCTTTTAATGCAGGAGCATACAAGCTCCTTCACACTTCTTACACCTGCAGTGCTGATGTTTCCCCATTGCCCCAATAAGCAATGCAGAAGTCAGTGGCCAAGAATTTTCAGTCATAATGCAAAAAGAGTATTTTCTGTTCCCAGTTCTTCTGCTTAATATTACTGTGATGTGAAATTAAAAGCTACAAGACACCAACTATGTAACCTTACTGCTGAAATCTTAAATTACAGAAGGAAAATGCAAGTGTTAACCATTAACTTTGTGATCAAAATATTTTTACTATGCTCAAAATAAATACTAATAATTGTGTATTGTACTATCCTCTACTGCATACAAGAGTAGGGTCTGATCCTGCAAAGCCCATGGTTTCTTTTACTCATGAGAGTAAACAAAGGGATTTATCAAATTAAACCACAAATATTGGGAAAGAATATTTCTCTGTGTTTCTATAAATGCCAGCTGAGGCATCAGAAAGTGAGCTACTGTCACCTCCTCTGCAAGCAAAACTACCGTTAAATTTTGATTGTGAAACTCATTTTCCTGTAATGCTATTTTTTTTCTAAGTTAAAAATTAAGAACCTGATCCTGCAAGGTGAGAAGTTTTCATTCTTATGACTGAACCTGACTACTCATACTCATAAACACTTGCAAGACCAGCTTCAGCTTTTAGAAAGGACCAGTTGAGCAAGAACTGAAGACACAGGTACCTTGAATGGTCAAGAACTCTTGCAGTAACTCACTTAAGCACATGATTACCTTTATGTACAAAAGCAGTCATTTTATATGGCTCACTGGAACTGTCTTTTTGTAACTATTACTCACATTCAAAGACATGCGTTGTATTCTTTTTAATTATGATATAAATGCAGACAAGTTCCCTTTTTCAGATGTGTTATACTGGTACTAAACACATACAACTGAAAGCAGATTTTGGCACAGCCAGTCTGTTGCACACAACAGATCTCTAGGCACTGATTCAAAAGCTGAAAAAAGCATGACACTACCTAATAGCCTCAGTGGACTCAAATGCTACAGCAAACACAATTTCTTACAATCACGATATTCAAACCAGCAATACCCTCAGACTCATTGCTCACTGCAAAATACTGCATATTGGAAAAGAATTAGGAAGAAAAAAAGAAGTGTAATTTGCCCAAAAAAGTTATGATTGTGATCCCATGACCTCTGACCACAACCTACATTCCAGAAGTGACCTCTCCTGCTTCCAAAGTCCCTGGCATAGCAGATCCAAAAGAAAGGATGGGAAACTAAGGAAGTGACCCTATATAACTTTTCTGTCATCAGTATCTTTAAAGGTGTTATAAACTTATAATTTTACCATCAGTCTTCTAAAATGTTATTTTGTGCTCAATGCAACTTTTAAAGACACCTGCTAGTTGTTTTTAAAAATAAATTTCAGCTTTTGTCTTCTTGAGACTTCAGATTGAATTCTCCTCTTATAACCACAACATGAAAATGAGCAGCTCAGTTCACCTTTTGATTTCACAGGATGTTAATATTTAACAGAAAAAAACCCAGAAAGAACACTTTAACTGTATTTCTTTTTGAAATTTTGCAGCTATTTCAACTGAATGTGAAAATTGAAGCAATTATTTACTTTTATCTATTTCAGCCATTTTTATCATCTAATTCATTCCAACCAAACCATTTAGTCCAAATTATTTTATCCTCACCAAACTATAATCTTTCTCCCCCACAGGAAAGCTGTCAGAATATTAAGAACATTCAAACTTCCTTATTTGTGTGTTTATCGCTCAATGCTCAACAGAGGGATAAAAAAAAAAGTCACAATTCCTCTAAGTGGGCTGCCTCAAAGTACTCTACAATTTACATCCTCCAAGCCTGTAAAAATACGTAGCTTTAGACTCTGATACTTGATCTGTACAGGACAGCTGTGCCTATGGATTAGGCTGCAGATTCAACCCAAAGGCTCAGGAGATCTAAGCTTCTGTGGATAAAAGGGGTATGAAAGAAGCCCAACAGAAAAGAACATTAACAAAAGTTATGAGCAGATTTTGTTTTAAAACAGAAATACTTTCCAGTATATCTAGTAATTTGGCCAAACAGGGAACTTGTTTGCCACTTTTCTACTAGAGTCAGTGTCAGCTGTACCTAAAAAAAGGATTGCTCGACTTTGTCCAAAATATCACTTTTAAACTAATCTAGCCAACTATAACACAAAGTTTATGCAGTATAGTGTTAAAGGAGGAAATTGAATGTTGGCAGAACAAATTAAATGAACAGTAATGGGTCAGGCATCAGGCCCATAATATCCAACTAATTTCAGCACTTCTAATAATTCTCTACAGTTGTTTTCTTGGAAGAAAAATAAGGAAGTTTCTCAAGAAAGAAGCACATTTTAAAAGATATTTTGTCAGGCATCGAATCTCTGAACTACTATGCACCATTCAGAAGCCCTACGTTAGTTTCATTTTGTGTAAATTTTGCTTTGTTTAAAAACCTATTGACTTAATAACATATCAAGACATAATTAAATCTAATTTTTTGTATTTGTGTTACATTTAAGTTCCGCAAATATTGGGCTAACGATACTTATTTTCAAAAACACTGTGTATTGGGTTTGTGTGGCAAGGATTTTGGTAGCGGGGGGGCTACAGCGGTGGCTTCTGTGACAAGCCAGGTGCCCACCAAACCGCTCTATCACTCCTCCTCCTCAACTGGACAAGGGAGAGAAAATATAAAGAAAGGCTCCTAGGTCGAGATAAGGACAGGGACAGATTCACTCACCAATTACCGTCACGGGCAAAACAGACTCGACTTGGGGAATTAATTTAATTTATTGCCAATCAAATCAGAGTAGGATAATGAAAAATAAAAACCAAATCTTAAAATACCTTCCCCCCACCCCTCCCTTCCTCCCAGGCTCAACCTCACTCCCCAATTCTCTACCTCCTCCCTCGAGCGGCGCAGGGGGATGGGGAATAGGGGTTGTGGTCAGTTCATCACACGTATTTGCCGCTCATTCCTCCTCACTGTCTTCCCCTGCTCCAGCTTGGTGTCCCTCCCATGGGAAACAGTCCTCCAGAAACTTCTCCAACGTGGGTCCTTCCCACGGACTGCAGTTCTTCATCAACTGCTCCAGCATGGGTCCTTTCCACATGTCCTTTCCATAGGGTGCAGTCCCTTCAGGAATAGACTGCTCCAGCATGGGTCCCCCACAGGACCACAAGTCATGCCAGCAAACATGCTCCAGTGCAGGCTTCTCTCTCCATGGGGCCACATGTCCTGCCAGGAGCCTGCTCCAGCACGGGCTCTCCACGGGGTCACGGGCTCTCCACGGGGTCACGGGCTCTTTCGGGCGCATCCACCTGCTCCAGCATGGGGTCCTCCACAGGCTGCAGGTGGATATCTGCTCCACCGTTAACCTCCATGGGCTGCAGGGGGACAGCCTGCCTCACCATGGTCTTCACCAGGGGCTGCAGGGGAAACTCTGCTCTGGCGCCTGGAGCACCTCCTCCCCCTCCTTCTTCCCTGACCTTGGTGTCTGCAGAGTTGTTTCTCTCACATATTCTCACTCCTCTCTCTTCCAGCTGCTGTTGTGCTGCAGTTTTTTCCCCTTCTCAAATATGTTATCACAGAGGCACTACCACCATCGCTGATTGGTTCAGCTTTGGCCAGTGGTGGGTCTGTCTTGGAGATGGCTGGAATTAGCTCTATCAGACATGGGGGAAGCTTCTAGCAGGTTCTCACAGAAGCCACCTCTGTAGCCCCCCTGCTACCAAAACCTTGCCACGCTGTCGAGGTTTAACCCCAGTCAGCAACTAAGCACCACGCAGCCGCTTCCCCCTCCCCCCTCCAACTGGGGTGGGGAGGAGGAAAAAAAAAAAGTAAAACTCGTGGGTTGAGATAAGAACAGTTTAATAACTAAAGTAAAATAAAATACACTACTAACTAAGAATAATAATAATAGTAATAATAATTCTAATGAAAAGGAATATAACAAAAAAACCCCAAAACACCCAAGAAAAGACAAGTGATGCACAATGCAATTGCTCACCACCCGCTGAATGATGCCCCAGCAGCGATCCACCCCTCCTGGCCAACTCCCCCCTGTTTATATACTGGGCATGACATTCCATGGTATGGAATACCCCTTTGGCTAGTTCAGGTCAGCTGTCCTGGCTAAGCTCCCTCCCAGCTTCTTGCACACCTGCTTGCTGGCAGAGCATGGGAAACTGAAAAGTCCTTGGCTTAAGATAAGTGCTACTTAGCAACAACTAAAACATCAGAGTGTTATCAACATCATTCTCACACTAAATCCAAAACACAGCACTGTACCAGCTACTAAGAAGAGAGTTAACTCTGTCCCAGCCGAAACCAGGACAATATCCACCCCTTATTCTATACCATTTACGTTATGCCCAGAGCCCACACTTTCTGATACATTTCCAATTAATCACCACCACTTTTGCTGTCTTTTAATATATACACACACAGATATCATTCCCGCGGTCTATGGGCCATCTCTATCAAATGTCTGTTGAGTTCATTCAGTCCATGACTTTGGGCTCCATCTGTCATAACAGTCTGTCTGGGCAGGAGGGATGGTGTGAAGTCCGCTCAGTCGGCAGAACAGGACTGGGCTTCGGTGTGGTGTAGTGGGCAGCAGCAGGGGGATGGTGTGTAATGTTAGATTGTTGCATGCTGAAGTCAGTCCTGGTTCCATCACTACCGCACTTCACCCAGTTTTATCAAAGTTCATTCTTCATTAACCTAAGTAATTCTTACTGTAATACCATTAATATAGCACATAACAGTTATAATAATGATGACATACAGTGGCAGGATTATATAGCAATTAATATCATACAATTTAATCTATTGGCTGTTCTCACCTAAAAATCAAATCCCCTTGAGGCACACATCAGACTTCCCCATCCTTCCGCATCACCCACCAAATGCACCCAGGTCCGTGAGCAAAAGCAATCCCACGAATAGGTTTGCCTTTGCCTGAGGCAGGAGTAACACAGACTGTCTTCCTGTCCTGGTTTCGGCTGGGACAGAGTTAACTCTCTTCTTAGAAGCTGGTACAGTGCTGGGTTTTGGATTTAGTGTGAGAATGATGTTGATAACACTCTGATGTTTTAGTTGTTGCTAAGTAGCGCTTATCTTCAGCCAAGGACTTTTCAGTTTCCCATGCTCTGCCAGCAAGCAGGTGTGCAAGGAGCTGGGAGGGAGCACAGCCAGGACAGCTGACCCGAACTAGCCAAAGGGGTATTCCATACCATGGAATGTCATGCCCAGTATATAAATAGGGGGGAGTTGGCCAGGAGGAGCGGATTGCTGCTGGAGCATCGGTCAGCAGGTGGTGAGCAATTGCATTGTGCATCAGTGGTTTTTTTTTCCTTCCCCCCCCCTTCCTTTTTTTGTTGTATTCCTTTTCATTACTATTATATTTCATTATTACTATTGTTAGTATTATATTTTACTTTAGTTATTAAACTGTTCTTATCTCAACCCACGAGTTTTACTTTTTTTTCTTTCCTTTCCTCCTTCTCACCCCACTGGGAGGGGGAAACGGCTGCGTGGTGCTTGGTTGCTGACTGGGGTTAAACCACGACACTTCCGTAGCATATTTTTCATGTGCACCACAGGAACTTTATCCCCTTCTACAGTATGTAAAAGTTCTGGTTGGGCAGGGCCAGCTCGATTGGCAGATCCTCTAGTGTTGACTAACCAGGTGGCCTTTGCTAGATGTGTATCCCAATGTTTGAAGGTCCCACCACCCATTGCTCTCAATGTAGTCTTTAACAGTCCATTGTATCGCTCGATTTTCCCAGAGGCTGGTGCATGATAGGGGATGTGATACACCCACTCAATGCCATGCTCTTTGGCCCAGGTGTCTATGAGATTGTTCCGGAAATGAGTCCCGTTGTCTGACTCAATTCTTTCTGGGGTTCCATGTCGCCATAAGATTTGTTTGTCAAGGCCCAGGATAGTGTTCCGGGCGGTGGCATGGGGCACGGGATATGTTTCCAGCCAGCCGGTGGTTGCTTCCACCATTGTAAGCACATGGCGCTTGCCTTGGCGGGTTTGTGGGAGTGTGATATAGTCAATCTGCCAGGCCTCTCCATATTTATATTTCAGCCATCGTCCTCCATACCAAAGAGGCTTTAACAGCTTGGCTGGCTTGATTGCAGCGCATGTTTCACATTCATGGATGACCTGTGCAATAGTGTCCATGGTCAAGTCCACCCCTCGATCACGAGCCCATCTATATGTTGCATCTCTCCCCTGATGGCCTGAGGTGTCATGGGCCCACCAAGCCATGAATAATTCACCCTTATGTTGCCAGTCCAGATCCACCTGAGCTACTCCAATCCTAGCAGCCTTGTCTACCTGTTGATTGTTTTGATGTTCCTCAGTGGCCCGACTCTTAGGTACATGGGCATCTACATGACATACTTTCACAACCAGGTTCTCTAGCCGGGCAGCAATATCTTGCCACAATGGGGCAGCCCAGATGGGTTTCCCTCTGCGTTGCCAGTTATTCTGCTTCCATTGCTGCAACCACCCCCACAGAGCATTTGCCACCATCCATGAGTCAGTATAGAGATAAAGTATTGGCCATTTTCCTCGTTCAGCAATGTCTAAAGCCAGCTGGATGGCTTTCACCTCTGCGAACTGACTCAATTCACCTTCTCCTTCAGCAGTTTCTGCAACTTGTCCTATAGGACTCCATACAGCCGCCTTCCACCTCCAATGCTTTCCTACAATGCGACAGGACCCATCAGTGAACAGGGCATATTGCCTCTCATTTTCTGGCAGTTTATTATACAGTGGGGCCTCTTCAGCACCCGTCACCTCCTCCTCTGGTGATATTCCAAAATCTTTGCCTTCTGGCCAGTCCGTGATCACGTCCAAAATTCCTGGGCGACTGGGGTTTCCTATTCGACTTCGTTGTGTGATCAGTGCAACCCACTTACTCCATGTAGCATCAGTTGCATGATGTGTAGAAGGGACCTTCCCTTTGAACATCCAGCCCAGCACCGGCAGTCGGGGTGCTAAGAGGAGCTGTGTTTCAGTACCAACCACTTCTGAAGCAGCTCAAACTCCTTCATATGCTGCTAATATCTCCTTTTCAGTTGGAGTATAGCGGGCCTCAGATCCTCGATATCCCCGACTCCAAAACCCTAGAGGTCGACCTCGGGTCTCCCCGGGTGCTTTCTGCCAGAGACTCCAGGTAGGGCCATTCTCCCTGGCTGCAATGCAGAGCACATTTTTAACATCTGGTCCTGCCCGGACTGGCCCAAGGGCTACTGCATGAACTATCTCCCGTTTAATCTGTTCAAAGGCTTGTTGTTGTTCAGGGCCCCATTTAAAATCATTCTTCTTCCAGGTCACTTGATAGAGAGGGCTTACAATCAGACTCTAATTTGGAATATGCATTCTCCAAAAACCCACAACACCTAAGAAAGCTTGCGTTTCCTGTTTACTAGTCGGTGGAGACATAGCTGCTATTTTGTTGATCACATCCATTGGGATGTGACGACATCCATCTTGCCATTTTATTCCTAAAAACTGGATCTCCTGTGCAGGTCCCTTCACCTTACTTTGTTTTATGGCAAAACCAGCTTTCAGAAGGATTTGGATTATTTTCTCCCCTTTCTCAATAACTTCTTCTGCTGCATACGATGATGTCATCAATGTATTGCAGGTGTTCTGGAGCTTCATCCTGTTCCAGTGCATTCTGGATCAGTCCATGGCAAATGGTGGGGCTGTGTTTCCACCCCTGGGGCAGTCGATTCCAGGTGTACTGGACGCCCCTCCAAGTGAAAGCAAACTGTGGCCGGCACTCTGCTGCCAAAGGGATTGAGAAAAATGCATTAGCGATATCACTTGTGGCGTACCACTTGGCTGCCTTTGACTCCAGTTCATATTGAAGTTCTAGCATGTCTGGCACGGCAGCACTCAGCGGTGGTGTGACTTCATTCAGGCCACGATAGTCTACTGTTAGTCTCCATTCTCCATTAGACTTTCGCACTGGCCATATGGGGCTGTTAAAGGGTGAGCGAGTCCTGCTGATCACTCCTTGGCTCTCCAGTCGACGAATCAGCATATGGATGGGAATCAGGGAGTCTCGGTTGGTGCGATATTGCCTCCAGTGCACCCTTGTGGTAGTGACTGGCACCTGTTGCTCTTCGAACCTCAGCAACCCCACAACCGAAGGGTCCTCAGAGAGACCAGGCAAGGTGGACAACTGTTCAATTGCCTCCATCTCCAAGGCAGCTATACCAAAGGCCCACCAGTACCCCTTTGGGTCCTTGAAATACCCTCTCCTGAGATAGTCTATGCCAAGGATGCATGGGGCCTCTGGGCCAGTCACAATGGGGTGTTTCTGCCACTCATTCCCAGTTAGGCTCACTTCAGCCTCCAATACAGTTAGCTGTTGGGATCCCCCTGTCACCCCAGAAATACAGATGGGTTCTGCCCCTTTATAGCTTGATGGCATTAGAGTACACTGTGTACTCGTGTCTACTAGGGCTTTATACTCCTGTGGGTGTGATGTGCCAGGCCATCGAATCCACACAGTCCAGTAAACCCGGTTGTCCCTCTCCTCCGCCTGGCTGGAGGCAGGGCCCCTCTAGTCCCGGTCATAAGATTCTCCACTCACTCTTTGTAAAAATGGATTAGAATTCCTTCTCATAGGATCAGGAGTAAGATCAGCCCTTCCACTCTGTCAGCCACACCACTCGCAGTGCTCAGCGGAGGCTGAAGCAGCAATTTTCCTGGAAGAACCCTCATTTGTGGTTGTTTTTCCTTGCAATTCATGTACCCGTGCATCTAGGACCAAGGTAGGTTTTCCACCCCACTTCTTCATATCCTCTCCGTGGTCATGCAGGTAAAACCACAGGGTACCCCGTGATGTGTACCTTCTCTCTCCTCTCTCTTGCCCAGAGGAATACCTTCTCCTAATAGCTGAGGTATTGGTCCATGCAGGTGGGAGGCAGAACTTATCCTCAAATCGCTGGAACTCTTGGGACCATTTCTCGGCTATTATGTCTGGCAGTTTCTCCACAGCCAAGATGATGGAGGAAGTGAGACTTTCTTCACATTGCTGGCGTCAGCCAGCCAATTCATCTACTGTTGGTCCCTCCTCGTCTTTCCAGTCCATTACTGCCAATGCATTGGCATACGACGGTGTGCTTCGTACAAACTTCCGCCACATGGGTCGTGCACATTGGACTTCATCTGGATCTGTGGGTAACCGCCCATCGTCTGGGTCATAATAAACCATCTCCCGCACGGCTAATTCCCTCAGGTACTGGATACCTCTCTCCATGGTGGTCCGCTTGCCTGGGTGACATATAACATCTTCCTTGAAGGGGTACCTTTCCTTCACACTTGACAGGAGTCGCCTCCAGAGGCTGAGGGCTTGTGTCCTTTTTCCAATCACCTTGTCAATGCCCCCTTCCCTAGAAAGGGATCCCAACTGCTTGGCCTCCTTACCCTCTAATTCCAAGCTACTTGCCCCATTATCCCAGCATCAGAGCAGCCAGGTGATAATGTGCTTGCCTGGATGACGGCTGGAATCTTTTCGCATATCTCGCAGCTCACTCGGGGATAGGGATCGGGTGATTATCTCCGGTTCTGCCTCTTCCTCCTGTTCTCGTGATGACCCTGGTTCATCTTCATCCTTCGCTAAGCGAGCTGGTTGTTTTGTATATTTCTTCTTCTGTATAGGGGCGACTGATACTGGCACAGGTTGGTTCTCTAGTTCAGCTGCATCATCCATTGCCAAGGTCTGAGTAGCTACAGTGCTTATCGCTGGGGTTTGAGTAGCCACAGCACCTGTCGTCATGGTTTGAGTAGCCACAGTGCTTGTCACAGGAATTAGAGTAGCTGCAGTGCCTGTCGCCAGAGTTTGAGTAGCCACAGTTGTGGGAGCTGATCTCTGGGTGGTATTTTTAAATAGTTGTTTAACCCTAGGCAAGATCTGAATCACATTCAGGAACAGGCTGGTTCCTAGCAATAGGACCATGCTAAGTTCAACATCCCAAGGATATTCAAAATTTACAAACTCCTTCAATGCTATTGTAATTAACCTGGCAGAGAAAGGGAAGATGTGGGAAGATGTCTCCCCAATAGGTTGGCTCCCCGAGGAGAAAAGGTAGAAAGTGCAATTATTAATATTCTCTAGGAGATAGCACCCGAAGTACGGAGATGTCTCCTCCACAGATTGGTTCCCAGAGGAGAAAAGGTAAAAGGTACAATTATTAATAGTCTCCTATAGGCAGCTCCCGAAGTACAGAGGTGACAACAATGCTGAGTACAAACACCCGATTAGTTTCACGACCTGCACTTCTATCATATCATAAGCCAGTGTTACAAACAACAACATGATAACTCTAGCCCAGTTCCCACAAATGACAAACAGCACAACAGGGAGCATATACTGCAAGTAGGGCATTACATAATGCAACTTCAATAACCACCACACCGACCTTGAGAGCAAAAGAGTCCACATTGTGACCAGCGACTATCAAACCAATACAATGAATACTTATAACAAGTTTGTTTTAACACACTCTGATCAGATCCGTCGTTATCTCAACCCTTCCTGCCCCACGTTGGGTGCCAAAAAGGCTGTCGTGGTTTAACCCCAGCCAGCAACTAAGCACCACGCAGCCACTTCCCCCTCCCCCCTCCAAGTGGGGTGGGGATGAGGGGAAAAAAAAAAAAAAGTAAAACTTGTGGGTTGAGATAAGAACAGTTTAATAACTAAAGTAAAATAAAATACACTACTAACTAAGAATAATAACAATAATAATAATTGTAATGAAAAGGAATATAACAAAAAAAAAAAAAACCCAAAAAACCCACCCAAGAAAAGACAAGTGATGCACAATGCAATTGCTCACCACCTGCTGACCGATGCCCCAGCAGCGATCCACCCCTCCCGGCCAACTCCCCCCTGTTTATGTACTGGGCATGACGTTCCATGGTATGGAATACCCCTTTGGCTAGTTCGGGTCAGCTGCCCCGGCTCTGCTCCCTCCCAGCTTCTTGCACACCTGCTTGCTGGCAGAGCATGGGAAACTGAAAAGTCCTTGGCTGAAGATAAGCGCTACTTAGCAACAACTAAAACATCAGAGTGTTATCAACATCATTCTCACACTAAATCCAAAACACAGCACTGTACCAGCTACTAAGAAGAAAATTAACTCTATCCCAGCCAAAACCAGGACACATGCAAACCCAATACACACTATAATATAGAAGTGCTTCATACTTGCTCTCAAGCTGATTTATTTGCTCACTGTTCATTTATTTTTAGCTTGCTGCTCACTCCCTGACATGAGTTTCATCAGTTGGACATTTCTCCTTATTACACTCCCATTTTGCAGCATTACTCACCCTTTCCTTCAACACATTACTAAACATTTCTGATTTCCAGTGACCCAATGGGCATTCATTTTTTTTTTTTCCCGGTTACCTCACACTCTTCATCACCCCCCAGATAACACCACAAACCCTCATTGCAGCAGGGCCCTCCTGCAGGAGCCAGTAATAACGGCGTTTTCCCACCTCCTGCTCCTCAGAGCAGGGCCTCCATCAGGGGCAGGGCCGCCTGACCCGACCCAGGTCGGCTCGGCTCGGCTCGGCTCGGTCCGGTCCGGTCCGGCCCATCCCCTCTCCCCACCCCCCCGTGAAGACGGTCCCGTCCGGTGCCATCACCCGCCCCCTCAGCTGCGTTTGCGAAGAAGGAGCCGTTGCGGGACAAACAGGAAGTGGGAGCGAAGCCGGCAGCCCCGAGGCTGACGGCTGAGCTCCTCTACTCACCGCTTCCCACGGACCACTGGGAGGGACACTCCTCCAACCACTCAGCGGCTCCTACCTGCGGGGGAAGGCGCTGTCGCCGGAAGCCGAGGCGGAGCGGGGAGGGGAGGGGAGGGGAGGGGAGACTGCCCTCAGGTGGCAAGGCTCTGTCGGCCCAAGGTACCGCCGGGAGCGAAGATGGACCTGCGCTCGGGGCTGCGGGAGCTGCCGCTTCCTCGTTTTCTCTTGCAGCCGCGGCTACTTCCTCAACGGGGTGTCAGCACGCATTCCCTCCTCCTCAGCCGGTGCAGCCACCTTTTCCCCAGCCCTATCCTTTGGTCAGCAACCCTGGCGGGAGGGCACCCAGTCAAGGTAGTGTATGGCCTGGCATGGCACGGCATGGCACGGCCCGGGCTGCCGCAGCCTCCCCAGCTGCTCTAGCCTCACCTCTCCCAGGGCTGAGGAAGTGTTGGCCTCCTTGGGATCCCATGGCGTGGCTCTCCCTGGGACCCCATGACAGCAGCAGCAGTCTGCGGGTGGATAGCTTGCTGAAATGGCCCTGCTGCTGCTCAGCCCCACTCTTGGAATGGAAGATTGAAGCACATCAAATGTGATTCTATCTTATGGAGAAAAAGCGCCCTCTTTGTACATATTGAAATTTTGTATCTTTCAGCACTTGTGTGTGTTTTGGTGAGAAAATTACTCTTGGGGAAAACAGTAGACTTTTGGAGTAAAATGGGGGCCTGCTTTAACACAGTATCTCCCCTTCCTGTTATATTTCAATCAGAATATATATTTCAATCAAAAATACCTGTATTTTCTAGTTTTGTAGGAATTCCAACTGTGAAGGAGACTCCAGTGTGCCCAGACACCGAGATGAAAGAAAGTCCCTCTTCCAAGGCCTCCCCAGCACCCTATGTGACAGGGAATCAATTCCCACTGTGGATGACTCCACACATCCCAAAGGTGGCAAGCATCCTTCACCAGGAACTGTCCAGGGAACGAACTGTTCACCCTGTCCTACAGCAGGGAAACACGGGGCTGGCAAGTCACAGCAAGTGTCTTGGCAGGGACTGGGGCTGAACCCTGAGTTGCCAGGTCTCCTTCAGCTGTGACTGTGCTGTATGACACAGCATCATGTCCCATGGTGGTCCCATGGGAGGTAAAGTCCACTTCTCCTTCCCCATAATAAATCAGTGTAACACTAATGTGGGGTACAGGCATTATCTTCTGTGGAGAAACACTGGCCCTCTTTCCTCATTGCAAAATGGACCAAAACTCCTTTTAAATAATAGAACTGCCAAAGTACAAAATCCTCATACTTCATACCAGTAAAAAAGGTCTCTGTTTTTGGTCCATTTCAATGCAACTTTTGGTAATTGCTGTAGCGTAGATCCATTTCTCATTGGCCCTGCCTACATTTTACCAAAAAAAGCTAAGACTTTTGAAAAACTAAGCTAAGACTTATGAAAAACTGATTCTTGGAATGTGTTTTGATGGCACAGTTCTTTTCCTAACAACATCCAAGCGTGAACAGAGCATAATCTGCAGGAAAGGGCTTTTGAAAAATCATTATTGGTCTATAAACTAGTTTTTACATAGAAGTCTCATCTTAAACTGGTGAAAAAATCATTGGTACTGCATGGCCTTAAATTATACATGAGCAATAGAGGGGAAATCCAGCAAGGGAAAAAAAAATTTATGGATGCTGTCTACAGTTTACTTTTCCTTTCATTTCATGTGAGATTTAATACAAATAATTGTGTTATGGAGTTCTGCTATACTTAGTTTTGGTAAGGGCCTCAGAACAATGAAACATTTTCATATCTGTTAACATACTGAAGCCTTTCTATTATGTATGGCTGTACTCTATAGGAGGCCAGTAATCAATAAATTAAAATAATTCCTCTTTTTGCAGGGAGTTTATGTCTGGCAAAATTGAACAGAGTATGTCTAGTGCTTCTGGAAAGATTCAATAAGTTTTGTGGAATCTCCCACCCAATATGAATACATACAGTAGAAACCAAGAGATTGTCCGTAGCCTGCCACTGGTTATTCCATATAACAACAAAGATAATTAACTTTGTATTCCTCTATACTTTTCATTAGCATCTGAGGGAATTTCAACACTTTGTCATTGCAATATGATTTGAAAAGACCTCCACTTTTAGTAGACATAATTGTTTGCTTAAGGCCAGGGTATATCTATTGTGGTGGGAAGTTTTGCAACTACGTGACTATGTGCCGTGTCAATGAATGCTAGTAGGACAGTGGAAAGATGGGGACTGGGTGAAATGCCCTGTCTCTTTCTGGTAAAACTTCAGCCCTCAAGTTGTACCTAACTGTTAATGTAGACAAAGTCCAGATTTTCCTGATATAAACAAGCTGAATAATACCTATTTCTCACATACTGTGACACCGTCACAGTCATCAGCTGCTCTGGTTCCACATGTGATCTGCTAGTTTTTCCTGCATAGTGAAAACAACTTGGATGACCCTTTGAACTGACAAGGAAGTAAAAGTGGAAACAGAGGGGTATTGCTGTTGGTAATGATAAAATGTACTCTACTAGTTTGTTTCAAATATATTTTTTATCCTGTCATGAATCACACTAGAGTTGATTAAATTATATCAAAGAATATTCACAAATCTAATTTCTTTACTATACTGATTCTATGATGAATATAATTTGTAAAAAGTAATTATATAAGCAAGCCTCTCCAAACTTCAGAGATTTGAATTTACAACCTACATATTCTGTTGCCTGCCCACTGCCCATCTTCCAAAATCCACCCTTTGCTACAGGGAAGTTAACAGAAAATACAAATAGATATGTTGAAATAGGCTTTTCTTCAGTTAAGCTGCCATACCACAACCAAAATATTATTTATTTAATATTACAAAGGGAATTTGTAGATTGGTTTGTGCCTTACAGATATAATGGAATTTGTAGAAGTACTTCTGCAGAAATAGTTGGCATTGGTGGAATTCTGCTCCAGCTGAAAGGGTCCTACTGCTGCTTACTGTAGAGGTAAGTATAGGCTGATGTTGAGCATTTTTAAAATACTGTCTGTTTCCATAGTAGGTGATGCTGTAAACTAGGCTGATGCTTTGTTGTCCAACTGAATGTTACATTCTCAAAAAATATGTAGCAACAAAATATATAACACCATAGACAGACAATCTCATTTGAGGTTCAAATTACAAATTCTTGATACTTTATCATACCTACAGCTAAAAGTCAAGGGTCTCCATGACAGAAACAATTAGTGTCAGTAAGATGGAGCTCTATGTCCATACAAAGAAAAGAATGCAGAAATGACTCATTTTGCCCAAGGAATATAAAATTTCTGCACACTTCATTGAATACAGTCATAGTTTTAGCAAAAATACATGTTATTTGGAAGTTATTTATTATCTACTTCATTTCAGTTTTGAAGGAAGTAGTAATTCAATGTTAGCACAATAGCAGTAAACAACATTAGAGAAAATCAAAAGCCAATAGCCTGAAAGCAATGTTGTGACACAAAAACACGTCCTGTATTGAAGTCAGAAAGAACTGAGCTGGATTATAAACTTCAAAAAGTAAGGACTCATATGCTTTGGCCTCTTTATGCTACCCAAGGAGCAGCAAAGACCCCTATTGTACATAAGAACCAGGCCTGAAGATATTTCATACATTGTAAATATCAACTATTTATGTTTCCATAAGTATTTCACTTAAATATAGCTCTGTTTAAGGGAATCTCTAGGGAAAACTGAATACAGTTACACAGAAATAAACTGAGGGAAACGTGCAAAAAATTAATTGCCCAGCCTGCTCAGTGTGAGAATCTATCAATTATGACTATTTCAGTTATATACTAATTTACAGCTTTGACTAGAAAATGTCAGTAGTAATATTCTTTGCTACATGAAGTTAAGAGTGTTAATTAGAAAATGCAGGGCCAGCAAGATATCATTTTCTTCATCTACTCTAAATGTAATGCTATATGCATTATTTTGTATGTATGTAATTATAATTGTTAGGTTATGTGATAAAAGCTTGTCTGCACACTCACAAAGGATAATAATACTCTGCCCTGGCTTCTCCCAGGCCCATCAGCCCATCAAAGGCCCGTCTCCACAAGCCTAGAGGAGCACAGGGGTGCACAGTGGCAAGTGGGAACCCAAATCAAGGACTCCTGAGGAGGGGAACACCTTGTCCAGGCCCCTCCCAGGGCTGTCCCAAGAGAGCCATTAGCCCCATTGTCCAGGCATGAAACCCATCATGAAGTCATCGGGGACCAGCTCTCTGGATCACTTTGCAGTCTAAGGGGGTTGCTGCCTAGGGGCGTGGGACACGTTATGGGATGCAGGGAAAGAGCATTTGGGGATTGCACAGGATTTATTATGGGATGTTTAGGGGAAGAACCCAAGGCGGGAAAAGGGAGGGGGTTTAGATGATTTGGGGAGGAACAAGAGGGGGAAAATAGAACGGTAATGGGATAAATGCAGCCCAACAACTGGTAGAGTGCGCCGCCCTTCTCGCGCGCCCTTCTGTGCGAACTGCCGCGCCGCACCGCTCCCCTCAGACGCCGCTCCCTGTTTGCACGCCCTGTTCGCAGCGCTCCTTGTCGCTGGCGCTCCCTAGGGGCCGCTTAATATGTGGCTTCCCACTGTTTGAACCGGCCACGGGGACAGCCGGCACCGCCCAACTCTGGCCCGCCCTTCTTGCGAGACCTGTCGCCTGCCGACTGGTCCCTCCACACACACAGCCCAAGGGTGTCAGGTGCCCAGAAACCCCCTCAGACACCCCCCGGGGACCTCACAAGCCTCATACTCTTCTCAGCACGTGGCAACAACTACTGCTGCTGCTGCTGCTACCGCCGCTGCTGCTAGTGTCAGCTTCCCACGTTTTGAACATGTGGTATAAATACATGCATAGTATTATGCATGTATTTGTATACATACTTGCAAGTAGTATGAAGCTAGTTCAGCACCAGCCAAATTTTTGGGGCACTATGGTCCTGGACCTCTTATTAGCTTAGATGTAGTTCAGGATGTGTCTGTGTCTGTGCATTTATACTTAACCTATTAAGCCCTTCCAGAAAGTGAATTAGCAGGGATCCATAGTGCTCAGAGCTAATAATCTAAACTGGACCTACATTGCTTCATGAGGAAGCATAAAGAGTGTTTCCAATAGCAAGAAATACTCTTTTTTTGTAAGAACTGGATGTGGAAAAACCTAGTCTGTCTCTTCGTGAAGGTAGTTTATGATTGGCACAGATTCTGGTTGATGCACAAAACCAGATGTACTATTTCTGGATTAGTGCTAGCCCTGGAAGAGGTATGACTACATTTCCACATCACTGCACCTGAACTAACAAGTCCTGCCAGACCTGAGCTGACCTTGCATCCTAGTAATAGATAATCTAACTAGACAACATGTGCACCTATTACTCAGGATTCTCTGTAAACGAATCAGACTGTCTTTTTATAATGCAGAGATATTATCCACCTGTTCTCATAATCTACTTTCCTGCCTTTACATTCAGAATAAACACTTCCTTAATATCAAGAGTCCTCATATATAATTTAGTTTTAATTTGTTTGCTGCTGCAGGGTAGTTGGAGTCTTCTTGCCGAAGAAATATACCTGAGATGTTGTGACCCAAGGAAGTAATATGCAAGTTATATCTTAAAGGTGCACAAGTAGCACTTTTCAGTTTTGCACCATATTTTGGTTTCTGAGGCTTGATTTAGCACTGACTTAACTTTTCCACAGCCTATCTCTGAAGTTCTCAAAAAGAAGTATTTACAACTACACTAAAGTTAAAAAAAAATGTTTAAAACACCACTGTCTCTTTTTTTGTGATTGAATTGATTTGGGAATTCCTCCCTCATTAGATTGTATTAATCTAACATACCTTCCAGTCTGTAGGAGGAGCAAAGTATGTCTGTCCAAATGAATATGACATTTATACAATCATTTGTTTGCTAATTTTGGATATACAACTGAATTTTACTAAAAGAAACTGTCCTTCTAACATCTATAAAAATGTATGTCTTCAAGAAGACAGATTTTCTGCCAAAAAGCAAAAGGATTTCAGAATCAGATGTTACTATCCCTGAAATTTTAGGCTGATTTTTCTGTTTTCTTTGATCCATACTGTAAGAAAGACACAAAATATAACCAAAAATTGGTAAAATCTAACAACATGCTTTTCTCTATATGTATACATGTATATACATCTCTGCATATTTTAAATGTCTTTAAAACAGTCTTTAACGGTTTATATCAAACTAAATCAGTTTAACTCAACTCAAACATTCCTTTAAAGGCACGCTTGCCCTTAGAATTGACCTAGGCCATGCATGAGAGAGAGAGAAAGAATTAAATCAGAATGATAATACTTTTCCTTCCTCTTTGGCACTACAGATTAGGACCAACATGTCTGTGCAAGAAAGGAAGCAGCACAGGGCCATGGAAGACTTTTAGGGCTCTAGAGGAGAACCCAGGAACAACATTCACTCTAAATTCAAAATGAGGCTCCAGAGGGCAAAACAATTCACAAATGTTTAGAATGAACTGTGAATATGAACTAGCTAGAAGATGGATTTCTCTTTTATTTTCCCTCCAGAATGTGAACACAGGAAAAATTGTCTCAACCAAGTTTCTATCAAAGCAGATGCAAGTGAATATATAAAAACATTTGTAACTCCTTGAGAACTGAAACTGCTGAGGCTCTAATAGCTTTGCTGCTACATCTTTTAAACACGAAGCAGAAGTTAGCCTGATTTTAATCTTATTTACATTGATTTTATACAATGGTAACTTCTCTAAGTCTAGTAGACATCTTGATTAATGGTGTCAAAATTATCCTTGATGCCTATAATGTATGTTGTCTCTAGCCATGTTCATAGTGGAATAAAACTCTTAAGGATCTGCACTGAGAAGGTGAATGAATAAGCCAAATCCTACTCATTTCTACCCATTTCTGCCACATCAGTGGCATTCTGCTATTGTAATACTGGTGTAGTACATTCTGATCAGTGCAGAAGGTAGCTATGCTGGCTAAAAATTAGCCAGGGTCTTGGAAAACCCAGGTTTATTTTTATGCCTCACTGCAGGTTTCTTGTCTGGTCCAGAACAACACATTTAATTTGCATTTCAATTCCTACCTTTAAAATAGGGACAAAACACTTTCCAATATCATAGTTGTAAGAAACTCCTTTAAGACTGCAGTATGGTCAATATTATAGAAATGGGAATGTATTGATACTTTGACAGACAATTTTTTTCCATCTTTGCTTTATATGAAAAAGCAACCTATATCTAGATTATCTTTTAACTGTAGACATAATATATGAGTCAAAAAAGGAAAAACAATAGTTCAAGAGTAGCACTGGGGGCTTAGTTAGACACTATACTGCATGCAACCCTCATTGGGGATAGAAGTAGAAGCACGTACAGTATGTCCAGCAACCTTAACCACATATGAAGAATGTCTCTTCCAGTGTCTCATGACCACAGTACTTCTAACAGCATGTGAATGGTAAAGAACTAAGGGATGCTACATATTAATTATTGAAAGTTTGTTCTTTTGCTGTTAGTCTTTTTTTTTTTTTTTTTAAAAAGGTGATGCAGCAGACAGACATTAAAATCAATTTGAAATTTGGAGTTATTTAAAAGCAGGGCCAGGTTTCTTCAGCCTCTCCTGAGTAGCAAGATGGGGGTTTTCTGACTGTGTTGAGCAAATACACCTTTCTGTATTTAGCATTTTTCAACCCTAAATCATGAAGGACCATGTGTGAATTCTGTTTTTTATTATCTTCACATTATCTTCAAGGTCCGGTTGGACGGGGCCTTGAGCGACCTGATCTAGTGAAAGATGTCCCTGTTCATTGCAGGGGGGTTGGACTAGATGACCTTTAAAGGTCCCTTCCAACCCAAACCATTCTATGATTCTATGATTCTATGATTCTATAAAGGGAGAAACCAAACTTTGAGACTGGAGACAGCTAGGCAACAGAAAAGGTTTGAAGGAAGACAAGTTCAAAAGAAGTCCACCTGTGTCTCTAGATACCTAAATAACATTCAAATCTGGGCTGGGGTGTTGGAATCTCACTGAATCACCATGAGAGCTGGATGCTTAGGCACTGAAGGGGATCACTTGTCTGAATCACCTTCTGTAAGTCATACATCAGTGTAGAGCTCAGCTTGCCAAAGAAGAGTCTGTATCTGACCTTTAAATTACATGGTTGCAAGGGTGGAGGACACAGACCGTGGAAACCATATCTCAATGAGTTTCACCATGTTTGTGTAAAAACACTATAAACTGATCCCATTGTCCTAGATTATATTCAGTCACTCATCCATCTTGTAATTTTCGAAGAAATTAAAGGCCGTTCCATTGTGGATATTGTTTTTATCAATCTCACCAGCCAAACAAGAAAAGGTCTGGAAAGAGATGCTGAAAGGTGAAGGAGATTGTGACTGCAGGATTACAGGCTAGAGAGGCACTCATGATGTATCAGCTGTCCCTAGACTCTATTTTAAAGAGACAGTATTTCCATTGCATTTGTAAGATATACTGCATTCTCATTGGGGACCGTACATTTATTCAGATCTCATTTCCAGACCTTTCCAGACCCAGCTATAAGCACATTTTGGTTAGTTTTTCCCACCTTTTTTGAAAAATACTATTTTCTTTCATATTAATGAATTATTTTTCTCTTTACATGGGCTGCAGCAGTTGCAACCAAAGGGCTATCGCCTTCCCAACTTAATTCATGCACTTTTAAAGCTTGAAAAATGCATCAAGAGCAAACTGAGAGAAGGGCTCCTGGTTAGTTTGCGGAGCTAAGGAACCACACAGCTTATTGGGCCTGCTACATGAGTTCATGGGGATCTGATCTGAGGAGGATACCAGGCAACTAGTCAGGAGAGACACTGGAACATCAGGATTCAAGAGACCCCCAAAATAGATACGGGCTTCTTAATAAAAGGTATTAGAAGAAACAGCAGATTTTTGCTCTGATTTTGATTGCTTGGAATCAGCATTTTTTATCAGACAATTTTCAGTCAGCTTTGAGCCTGACCCTGCATCAGTAATTTTTAAAACTGCAAGTGCCTTAGTTTATGACGTGTATATAGTTGTAACTTCTCTTTTTCTAAGTTTATCATTAACTCAGCTTGGTTCCTTCATATTTAAATGCTTAGAAATCTGTGATGAGCATTGGTTTGAACAGATTATGAATTCATCTGTGTGTATCTATTCTGCTATAAGGCAGTGGTAGGGTACATACCTCTAGAGATAGCTGATTGAGTTTTTATGACTTCCTCCATCCACACACACATACATGGACATTTAGACTTCCCAGCATTGTCTGCTTGCTTCTGGCCTTTCTTTCTTTGCCCTCAGCCCTTGCTCCATTTTGCAATTTGACAACTGGAAACTGGAAGCAATCATGAAAGTCTGTCAGGCCAGGCCTGTGTCCATACTAGAGAATGCAGCACAAGACTTTGTGATTTCCCATAGACCTACCACACCACTCGTGGCTGGCCAGCTACACTGAGTGGAGAAAAGAGACGCTATTAATAACCCCAGCAAGTGACAGGCTGCAGCATGACCTCAGCTTTTAATAAATATCAGACAATCCACACATGAAAGAGATGTTATACATATTTCAGCCTCCAGAAAACATTCATTCAAAGAATGCTCCTTATGAGCACCAGAAAATGAAACTCTAAAATATGGGTACACAGAAAATCGGACTCCCTTAGCTCTAGATCTCACGGAGTAAATTGTAACGATTAAAAGGAATCCTATCACCGATGTATACTTCTTCTCTTACTAGGACACATCTTGCCAATAGTGTTTTTGTCAAGTATTTTCACTTCAAGCTATTACTATCATTGTTTTTCACAGCACGTGTCACTGACAGCAGCTTGGGTCACACTTCAGCTGCTCTATGGAGATCTGTGATGCTCTGTAGCTCTGCAACAGTCTCACTCCACAGGGAGTTTGCACAGCTAACTACACAGTGACATGAACACACTTTAAACTGAGCACATAGGTAAGACACTGCGGTGGGCTGACTTTGGCCAGCTGCCAGATACCCACTCAGCCACTCTCTCACTCCCCTTCCTCAACAGGACAGGGGGAGAAAATAAGATGAAAAAGCTCGTGGGTCAAGAAAAAGATTACTTACCAGTTACCATCACAGGCAAAACACACTCGACTTGGGGAAGATTAATTTAATTTATTGCCAATTAAAATAGATTTATATAGTGAGAAACAAAAGACAAAATTAAAGGCACACCTTCATCCCCCCACTCCCCCTTTTTCCCAGGCTCAACTTCACTCCTTCATTCCCAACTCCTCTACCTTCCCTCCTCCCAACAGCGCAGGGGCCATGGGGGATGGGGGGAGGGGGGGTTACAGTTAGTTTATAACAGTTCATCTCTGCCACTCCTTTTCCTCTGCTCCAGCATGGGTTCTCTCTACCGGCTACAGTCCTTCAGGAAAAAAACTGCTCCAGTATGGGCTCCTCCATGGGCTGCAATTCCTTCAGGAAATACCCAACTGCTCCAGCATGGGGTCCTCCACGGGCTGCAGCATGGATATCTGCTCTACTATGGTCTCTTCCACGGGATGCAAGGAAATATCTGTTCTACTGTGGTCCTGTTGTCCCAAAATCGGGGTTCTTTTACCCGGTGTGCAATAATCCAATCTCACACACAGAGCCGAGATATTTATTTCATGTCTGCACAAAGATGGGTGCTAGGTGGTAATTCCACAAAGCTAGCACACCCGGTTAACACACGGTGGACATTTTTATACTGTTTGACCATTCGTTATCAGGACAATACTGTTTACATGTAATCTTTCAAGATTCTTATTGGTCCCGGTAGTCCTCGGTTTCATTTAAAGGTACAGAGTTTCCTTTTTCTACCATGCATGCTCAGAGAGGAAGGGGCTTCTGTGAGGAAGGGGCTTCTAGGTTTGTGGGTGTGATTCTAAGTATTCTAATGAGACCGTTCGTTAAAGGGTAACTTAACTCCACAATACTGCTGAGTCTGTTTCAAAGTTATCTAAGTAAAGCTGATTAACTACTGTCTGTTTGCATCCTCCTTCAAGATGCACCAGATATATCGGCCTTCAGAACATCCTGAAGTGATCAGCCATCCTTTTGTAATCCTCTATATACATACAAGATAAGATTACTTTACGTGTGACAGCTTACGCATTACAGTCCCATTCATGGGCTGCAAGGGAATATCTGCTCTGAAGCCTAGAGCACCTCCTCCTCTTCCTTCTTCTCTGACCTTGGTATTTACAGGGTTGTTTCTCGCATGTTTTTTCCCTCACTGCCTGTGTGGTATTTTGCACTTTCTTAAATATGTTTTCACAGAGGTGCCACCAGCTTCTCTGATTGACTCAGCTGTGGCCTGCAGTGGAGCCATTGCCTAGCGGGCTGGAACCAGCTATATCCAGCACAGGGCAGCCCTTTACCTTTTCTCACACAGACGACCCCTGCAGCACCCCCACTACCAAAATCTTGCCACGTATACCCAATACAGATGCAAACATTTTATTATATAACAAACTATTATTATTATTATAATAAATACTTGTCAGTAATTTCTTTCCTGTGGTAAAAGTTAGAGTTTGTGTATAATATGAGGCATGGATATAAGAAAAGATATAAAATGTGTTTCTTTCATTTTTACTTCAATTTACAGAATTCATTTTGGTGGAAATACTTAAAATACTTAAAATTCTGTCCATCAACATGGATGTATACGCTTCTGTAGTATCACTGACCTTCATGTTATGTGCATGTGTGTATATATATGTAGGAACAATATATATATTCTTAATTTGTCATGTGCAACTCTTGTATGAAAGAAATGGGCATTCATCTTTTTAGGTAGAATATATGTCAATGAAAGGATAACATGGGCTTTTGAACAACTCTCTGTACTACATTAATATATGCTCTAAGTGTCACTGCCTTTGAACATCTGTTTCCTGAGTAGCACCACATGCTGCAGTGTACCAAGTGCTGCAGTGAACATGCTGCAACTAAGAAAAGGAATTTATTTTGTATTGAATACAATGAAATATATTAAAAAGTTATGACAAAATATACAATCTTTTTTTTTTATTGTACTGAATCAATAAACATCTGTGGTGATCTCAACCGGGAGACCATTGTACATCGAGGAATTAGTGATCCACATAACAGTTAATTTGAGGAGGCCCAGGCCTGTGCTGTGCTGCACTATGCAGCACGTACAGTATGGCCTTTAGGATTCTGTTGTGCTGCACAAATTCTTTGGCCACAGCATAAACTTTAGCCAGCTCATTGTAACAGAGGAGCCTGCAGGAACGCTGGTACTTTGTGGGAATGATATCTGTGTGTATATATTAAAAGACAGGAAAAGTGATGGTGATTAATTGGAAATGTATCGAAAGTGTGGGATCTGGGCATAACGTAAATGGTATAGAATAAGGGGTGGATATTGTCCTGGTTTCGGCTGGGACAGAGTTAATTCTCTTCTTAGTAGCTGGTACAGTGCCGTGTTTTGGATTTAGTGTGAGAATGATGTTGATAACACTCTGATGTTTTAGTTGTTGCTAAGTAGCGCTTATCTTAAGCCAAGGACTTTTCAGTTTCCCGTGCTCTGCCAGCAAGCAGGTGTGCAAGAAGCTGGGAGGGAGCACAGCTGGGGCAGCTGACCTGAACTAGCCAAAGGGGTATTCCATACCATGGAACGTCATGCCCAGTATATAAACAGGGGGGAGTTGGCTGGGAGGGGTGGATTGCTGCTGGGGCATCAGTCAGCAGGTGATGAGCAATTGCATTGTGCATCACTTGTCTTTTCTTGGGTGCTATTTCCTTTTTTTTGTTATATTCCTTTTCATTACTATTAATATTATTCTTCTTAGTTAGTAGTGTATTTTATTTTACTTTAGTTATTAAACTATTCTTATCTCAACCCATGAGTTTTACTTTTTTTTTTCCCCGATCCTCCTCCCCACCCCACTGGGAGGGGGAAGCGGCTGCGTGGTGCTTAGTTGCTGGCTGGGGTTAAACCACGACAGATTTATAAGGCAGACAGCTGATGGCCTATCAATCCAGATTCTAGCTTACTGCACAGCATGTTTTGTTTGTAGAGAAGCATTAAAAGAAAATGAAAAATTGAAGAGTTGCCTATTAAATAACTGCCAATCCTCTTACGCAATGAATGAGACAGGGGCCTTGTGGAAAATTAGTATATGTTTATACAATTAGCACTTGTGTACCATAATGTATATACACAGTGGATTAAGGTTGCACAGGTAGCTTCAGTCCTGGCTTTTAACTTTTGAGGGCCTAATTTTGCAAATGTTTTATAGAAATTAGCCAGACTAAGACAATAAAACAAATATATTTCACACAAAATACCCCATGCTGTATATCAAATCCTTGTTCCACTGCACAGAGGTGCCAGAATTCATCACTGAATGGCTTAAAATATTTTTCAACATAGACAAAATATATCTTTGTTCTATCATTTTGAGGGGAACAGACAGTCTATTTCTGATAAAGTTTAAAAACAAAATTATGGAAGAATCAATTTCATGCAGGCACTGGAGCATGCAAAAAATCACCCTGAGAGGTTATGCTTTGATGAAGTTATAAGCAGCTGACAACAAGGCCTTCTGGAAAAGCCACGAGCCTCAGCTCTATATGGTGCTACAACTCCATCTACAGCATTTGTCTTGTTGTATTTTTTGTTTATACTCCTGTCCTGGTTTCGGCTAGGACAGAGTTAATTCTCTTCCTAGTAGCTGGTATAGTGCTGTGTTTTGGATTTAGTAGGAAAATAATGTTGATAACACACTGATGTTTTCAGTTGTTGCTAAGTAGTGTTTATACTAAAAGTCAAGGATTTTTCAGCTTCTCATGCCCAGCCAGCAAGAAGGCTGGAGGGGCACAAGAAGCTGGGAGGGGACACCGCCAGGACAGCTGACCCAAACTGGCCAAAGAGCTATTCCATACCATATGACATCATGCCCAGTATATAAACTGGGGGAGCTGGCTGGGAGGGGGGATCGCGGCTCAGGAACTAACTGGGCATCAGTCAACGAGTGGTGAGCAATTGCATTGTGCACCACTTGCTTTGTATAGTTTAATTCTTTTAGTATTACTATTGTCATATTATTATTATCATTATCATTGTTTTTCATTCCTTTCTGTCCTATTAAACTGTCTTTATCTCAACTCACGAGGTTTTTTTTTCCTGATTCTCTCCCCCATCCCAGGGGTGGGGGGGGAGTGAGCGAGTGGCTGCATGGTGCTTAGCTGCCGGCTGGGGTTAAACCACAACAGCTGAGCATCCCCAATCAGCAGGAAGGACTACGTGGGTTGAAACCAGATCAAGCCCCTTGCTGTCTTTGAAATTCTTTTGTTAGTTGTTTAGTTTTTATACTCTATATTGTGCTGAGACACATATTCACACACACCCCGCCCCCCCCCCCCCCCCCCCCCCCCCCCCCCCCCCCGTGCTGGTCTGGCTAACTCAGGGAGAAACATCAAAGCACCAGTTGATCCACTCAACTGTTTATATGGTCAGTTGATCCACCCAACTGACATAGCTGTTTATCTAAAACAAAGGCCACCCTCTGGTCCCCTTTGTGTTGAGATAAAGTCAGCTTCCTTTGCAACAGCTGTGGTCAGTGACGTCCTGCATTATTCTCTGAGCTTCATGGGCACATTGCCCTTGCCCATCTCCTCTGAGTCTTCTTCCATTGTAGGGGTTTATTGGTCAGTCACACTCAGAAGCAGGTGAGCCAGCGATGGATTTGTTACACCATATATTAATGACTCCTCTTTAATATTTGCCTTAGAACCAAAAGAATTGATTTCTTTCTTTTACATCTTAAGTTATAATTTGCCTTTTTGCATAAACAGAAAAGAAGTGTTTCCAGAAATGTCACTAAGTGGTGATTAATATCTTTATAAGTAGTACTTTGGCAACTTAATGTCTTGCTTAAAGAGAGCTCTTTCAGAAATGCTAAGTTTTCACTTCTTCATCTGAATTTTTTTACTGTTGTTTTGATTCAGGAATGTCTCTTTGCACATCTTATTCACCCCTGCTTATGCTCTTTTATCTAGAGGACTTATAAATTCCATCATAGAGCAATATGAACTTATGATTTATTAGGAGATGATAGGACTGTTTGGGAATAGAAGGTAAATTAATCCATAAAAAAAATAATGCTTCATTTTATTTTGCCACAGTGAACCATCTTCCATGCACATAATCCTTTTCTTTTACTGCAAAATACCTGTAAGATTAATACATTCAGCTTAATTATACCCATCATGACAGAACTGAATTAATATAGGATGAGAAAGTTATCCTACCCTCATGGCACTTAAATGAATTTCTGTTTATAATTACACATAATACAATCCAAAGCTTCTTTGATTCTTTTTATAACCTAATGCTTATTCTGATATAGTCACACAACACAAATGGCTATAAACAGAGATGTGCAAAACAACTGTCTCAACCTGAAGCACGCTTTTTACAAGTGTTCAGCTATGTTTCCCCATATGGTGGGTTGACCCCAGCCAACAACCAAACACTCACACAGCCAGAAAATAGAAGGAATGTGAGAAGACTCATGGACTGAGATAATGGCAATTTAATAGGTGAAGCAAAAGCTGGGCATGCAAGCAAAGCAAAAATTGGAATTCATTCACTACTTCCCATCTGCAGGGAGATGCCCATCCACTTCCTGGAAAGCAGGGCCTCAGCATGCATAACAGTTACTTGGAAAGACAAACGCTATAACCACAAACATCCCTCACTTCCTCCTACTTTCCTTGAGCTTTTATTGCTGAGCACGTGTGACGGATGCACTCGACTCCTTTAATCAAACTAGCAGTAGTTTGGTACAGGCTCCAAAGGAGGTAAAGGCCTAGGCCATAATCGGGCCAAACACTTCTCTAGTTCCCATCTGTTCTCTGAAAACCCATAAAGGAACAGAGTGACATGGTGAGCATCAATGCATATGAGCTTGGAACACCGATCATGCGATTAACACATGAATAGCAGGTGGCTTTTCCAAGACTCGTTTATCACAGAACAAAGAAAGTTGTGGGTACAAGGAGTCTCATGTACAAGTCTCTCCCCTTTTCCATCACATGTAATTTGACTACAAGCCAACCACTTTATCCCATAAATATGACAGCCTAAGTGAGCCTTCTTTAAGCTCTCCCTGCTAAGCAGCTGGCTGCATGGCGGTGATCTCTCCTTGAGCTGGGACGCCTCTCAAGGTTGCTCCTCGAGGTAGAGAGATCTCTTACCAACTGCAGATCTTTGGTAAGTGATCGATATTGCACATAACCTGGTATTATAGTACACTAAGATTCTGTATTGGTAACTTTGATTTTTTTTGTCTTGGTAACCTTGATTTTGTCTTGGTAACTTTGATTCTGTCTTGGTAGTTTTGAATCATTGTTATATCCTTTCTGCAGTAAGTAATAGAGTGAACCTTGCCATCGAACTTTGTTAAGTCGCACTTTTACAACATCATATTTCAATAAAACCACTTTTGCTGATACCTTTGGCAGTGGTTTTTTAAGCGATCTAAATTGCCCATTCGCAACAACATGACATTATATGGTATGGAATATCACTTTGGCCAATTCGGGACAGCTGTCCCACCTGTGTCCCCTCCCAACTTCTTGTGCACCCCCAGCCTACTTGCTGGGGGGGGCAGGAAGAGTGGGGAAAAAGAGAAAGCCTTGATGCTGTGCAAGCACTGTTCAGCAATAGCCAAAACACTGGTGTCTTATCAATACTGTTTTAGTCACAAATCCAAAACACAGCACCAAACAGGCTTCTATGAAGAAAATTTACTCCATCCTAGCCAGATCTAGTACCTCACTAAAGCTGGATATATACACATAGGAAATCAGGAAAATATTCTGATGGAAATCAGAATATTTCAAATACAGTTTGCAATTGAAGGGGAGTAGGTAATATAAGGTGCTATATAGGAGCCTGGGAATATTTTTAACTACAGTAAATAAAGACAGTTGCAAGTGAGTAAAAACCATGGTTTCTCATAATTTTCACAGTAAATGGGAGGCAAATGAACTTTATACCTGGGCTGATGCACTTTAATAGTGCTTTAACTTTTACATTTGGAAGCCTGAGTATTCACCTGCAGTAATCTTCAGTTCTGCTGAGCCACCAGTGATGAGGTAGGAGCTGAAAAGCACAATTTGAGTTCCTGACTCCCACCTGACTTTGCAAGACTGACTGAAGGAGAATAACCCTTAGTGTTTTCTGCCAAAATACATTAGTATGATCCAAATGTCACTGAAAGGCACAATACTATTTTTATGGACTTACTATTTCTATGTATAACATTATTTTAAATAGAGGGTGCCATATGTTGGGGAGTTTTGACACACAAGTAGTTGTTTCATATTAAAACGTCCCATACAAAGCAACTAGTTGTTCCATCAGCAGCATTAATTCTGAAATCCCATTCTTCTCCAGGGTTGTCTCTTCTTCAGTACTCATAGGTATGTTTGGTAAAAGGAGAGTATGGTGCTGGCCCCTGGTACTATATAATCCTAAAAATACATAGTTTTTTCTGGTGTATCTCAGTTTCCCCTGAATTTTGAAATTGAGGTAGGAAACTGACAGAATAGCTATGAAGAAAAGGCGTTTTTGTACATTATTTTGAGCATAATACGATCTATTTATTACCTGAACATACTGTGGTATGATACTTTGGAGATAATAGATAATTATCTGACAAATACATTGATTTCTGCCAGTATAGAGTTCTGTTATAGGTGCTGTTATCTAAATAAACCCCCTCATTTTACAAGCTTTAAGTATATATATACATACATATACATACATACATATATACAAGTAAATATACACAGATAAACAAATATATACACAGAGAATGAGAAATACACAGTTTTAAAATGCAATCTAATTAAAACTACAAAATTGCACAGGTATGGGGAAATTATGTTACTGTGTTTGACCAAACTAACCATTAGAATGAATGAATGCAAAAAATAAGTCTATTCTGAAAAGTATGTTCTACTGTTTTCGATACTTTACAGTATAATCCCCCTTAGTGATATGCTATGGTCATTTAAAACTCTATAATCCAGACAACTTCAGAAGAAACTCTAGCTATAGAAAAACAGATGTCCACTATTTCAGCCTGCATTCTTCACTGCAAACTAACCAAACAGGGCAGTTTTTATCCTTTTTCTTCATGATTTTTCTATATCATCCCTTAAAATCATGGTCATCTCTGATTTTCTTCCACTTCTTGAACTGCCTGTTAGGGGCAGAATGCCCTTTACCACAGCATCAGAGTTAAAGATTTAACTTTCTTCCTATACTTTTTGTCCTCCATAGGGCTACAGACACAACAGTTTTTATTTTCTATTTCTATTCCATCTACTGATTGACCTTCGCATGTCTTCCTGTTCAGTACATTAGGCTGAGCTTTCTGGGAGCTGGACCCTGAATGTCTACCACTTTTGAAGCAATTTTGTCTGTCCAATACCCCCTTTCCTTTCCCTATTATGCAGAAATCTGGTGGCACTTAATAGGCTCCTGACTACACACATCTGTTCATTCTGCTTATAATTCATACACATTTGGGGGTGGGTTGACCCCAGCCAGCAGCTAAGCACCCACCAGCAGGATGGGGGAGAGAATCGGAAGAGCAAAAGCTGAAAAGTCATGGGCTGATATAATGGCAGTTTAATAGGTGAAGAAAAGCTGATCATGCAAGCAAAGCAAAAGAAGGAATTTATTCACTACTTCCCATTGGCAGGCATATGTTTATCCACTTCCTGGAAAGCAAGATCTCAGCACACCTAACTGCTACTTGGGAAGACAAACACCATAACCACAAATGTCCCTCCTTCCTCCTCCTTTCCCTGAGCTTTTATTGCTGAGCACAACAACGTTATATGGTATGGAATATCCCTCCAATTTGGGTCAGCTGTCCCGGCTGCATTCCCTCCTAACTTCTTGCCCACCCCCAGACTACTTGCTGAAGGGGACAGAGTGGGAAAAAGAAAACCTTGATGCTGTGTAAGCACTGGTCAGCAATAGCCAAAACATTCCTGTGTTATCAACACTGTTTTGGTCACAAATCCAAAACACAGCACAATACGGGCTGCTATGAAGAAAATTTACTCCGTCCCAGCCAGATCCAGTACAACATTCAAACAAAAAAAATTAACTCATCCCACACTGAGTTATGTAAGATTCTTCACTGGGTGAATTTGGCAGAAGCGGGTGAAGAATCTGCTCATAAAAAATATTTTTTTATGACTAACGTACATAGAAATATTTTGGAATTAAGTTTTATCCACCAAAAAAGGCAATAGATGTGGTTAATGTTTACAGAAAATTCCTTTGCACTATTCTATCAATGAAAAGGGCTTTAAAATGGTTGCAACTATTAGTTACTCCACCCTAAGGCCCTTTGTTCTGTGAAAAGGCAATTTAAAGATACCCATAATGGAAGTAGCACTCTAATAAATTACAGAGATAATTTACCTGTTTGGCTTTGCTTTGTCCTGGTTTGCAAGGCCAGAGTCATGATAATAGGGGAAAAGGATTGCTAGGAGATCCAATGAGTGCAGCATTAGCTTAAATTAACTATTTTTTTGGGAGAAGATGCAAACAACAAAGAAAAAAAACCCCAACCTACTGCATTATTATAGCCTATACTTCTTATTTTAGTGGCAGGAAATCAGTGAGAGGGCTGACAGTCTTTCTGGTTTTAAAAGATGCATACACTTTCAGAATGTGAGTTTTAGGGAAACCATTTTGACATTAGCATGTGTCATAAATTATCTGTTCCCTTTTCTGAAACTAACCTCTTCCCTGTTTCTGCTTTGTATTACCCAAGAAAATGCAGAACAGAACACTGAATATAGGATACTTTGGTTTACATTTCTGGTGTTGCCTTAAGTGTAATCTAATATTGGCTTGAGTCACATATATTGGACTTCACACAGGACCATGGACTTCACACAGATCATCCTTAAAAAGACCAGAAAAAACATTTATTCTGGATATTTTTAATGCAAAGATGAATATATACTGCACCAACAATAAAAGTGTCACACTACTTCTTAATTCACGATTGACAAATTTTCTGAGGGCTGACATAATGGCACGGGTTTCACCATGCAGATCCCAATCTTGAGTTCAGATGAATGAGAAATAAACCCAAATCATGAGCCCAGTGAAAAGGAATCTTTTTTTCATATATCCAGTTTTCACTGAATGGAAACTATTAGATAATAACTAGATAAGGAACCTTTTGAAAAATTAAAAAAAGTAGCACTGGAGACTCAGAGCCATATATTTGGCCTTGGTCCAGCCCTTCTGTGCCAATGTGACGGGAAGAGAAAGGCCATAGAGCCAACTTAAGCAGTCTCTTGTGGAGATAGTGATAAAAACACCCAGATGGTGGTAAAAAGCTGGGCAATGAAGTCCCCAGTGTCCCATTTGGTGCCTCACAGGTCCAGCACAGGCAGCATAAAAGGGCGTAAGCAGGAAAACTGAGTAGATAAATTCTCTGGCCATTCCTAGTTGTCAGAAGGGTCAATCAGAAACTAGGCATAACTTCAGCAAACCTAGTACTTGCATTAGCTGTCCTTTCCCTCATTGCCTATTCTGAAGTTGGCTACAACATAACATTTCATAAAGCTACACACACTAGAACTAGATATAGTCATTTTACTTCTGTGCCACTGGTAAGTCTTGCAAAGCCATAGCCTACCTCTGTAGGGGTGCTTCACATGGCACTGACCTGGGAATGAGAGACTGCATGAAATAAGTTCTCCCCTTTTAAATCCTATGTTGCAAAAATTTTAACACAATAAAAATAGCCTTGCTCTTCCAAACACCAGACAAATGGGACCTTTTTCTTCTCATGTGTTAGTTGTACATATCATAACACTGGTCTGTGCTTTCTTACGCTTGAACTTTCTATTCAGGCTATTCCACTGTGTCAAATAGAAATTATCTGAAAGCAGTATCTTCAGAATAAGGTCCTGTGTAACTCTGTTGACTTGAAAGGAGGTATTTGTGAGATAAGGTTCAAATGGATTGCTACAATATGGAATGTGCACTTAAATACCAAGAAATTCTGAGCCAGAGCAGAAAGTTGCACGTAGACTTCTGTCTATATTTTAACACTTTCAATGGTCTTGGGAGTCTGAAGAGATTCCAGTTGACTGGAAGCTGGCAAATATTGTCCCAATTTTCAAGAAGGGTAGGAAGGAAGACCCCGGTAATTACAGGCCTGTCAGTCTCACTTCAGTGCCTGGTAAAATTATGGGAGTTATTGAAAAACACTTGAAAGACAAAGCAGTCATTGGTCATAGCCAACATGGGTTCTCGAGGGGAAAGTCCTGTTTAACTAAATTTCCTTTTACGACAAGGTCACCCACCTAGTTGACCACGGGAAGCCAGTAGATATGGTGTTTTTTTTTTTTATTTCAGCAAAGCTTTTGATACTGTCTCTCACAGTATCCTTCTGGATAAAACGTCCAGCACACAGCTAGACAAGTCCATAATACATTGGGTGAGCTGACGGGTCAGGCTCAAAGAGTTATAGTAAATGGGGTTACATCAGGCTGGCGGCAAGTCACCAGTGGGGTTCCCCAGGGCTCAATTTTAGGGCCAGTGCTCTTTAATGTTTTTATAAATGATCTGGACGCAGGAGTCGAATGTACATTAAGTAAGTTTGCCAATGATACTAAACTAGGAGGAGCTGTGGACTCCCTCGAGGGTAGAGAGGCCTTACAGAGAGATCTGGATAGACTAGAGAGCTGGGCAGTCGCCAACCGTATGACATTTAACAAGAGCGAGTGCCAGATTCTCCACCTGGGACGGGGCAATCCTGCTTATACATACAAACTGGGGGACGAGAGGCTGGAGAGCAGCCCCGTGGAAAGAGATCTGGGGGTTTGGGTGGATGGCAAGTTGAATATTTGAATATGAGTCAACAGTGTGCCCTGGCAGCTAAAAGGGCCAACCGTGTCCTGGGGTGCATCAAGCACAGCATAGCTAGCCGGTCGAGGGAGGTGATTGTCCCACTCTACACTGCACTGGTGCGGCCCCACCTCGAGTACTGTGTGCAGTTTTGGGCACCTCAATATAAGAAGGACATCAAACTATTAGAGTGTGTCCAGAGGAGGGCGACCAAGATGGTGAAAGGTCTCGAGGGCAAGACTTATGAGGAGTGGCTGAGGTCACTTGGTTTGTTCAGCTTGGAGAAGAGAAGGCTGAGGGGTGACCTCATCACAGTCTACAACTTCCTCAAGGGGGGCAGCAGAGGGGGAGGTGCTGATCTCTCTCTGGTGACCAGGGATAGGACACGAGGAAATGGAATGAAGCTGCATCAGGGGAAGTTCAGATTGGACATTAGGAAAAGGCTCTTCACTGAGAGGGTGGTCGGTCCCTGGAACAGGCTCCCCAGGGAAGTGGTCATGGCACCAAGCCTGTCAGAGTTCAAGGAGTGTCTGGATGATGCTCTTAGTCATATGGTTTAGTTTTAGGTAGTCCTGTGAGGAGCAGGGAGTTGGACTCAATGATCCTTATGGGTCCCTTCCAACTTGAGATATTCTATGATTCTATGATTCTATGAACTCTCCTCTTAAACATATCTTTTATACGACTTTTAACCTACCTCACATCAACATTTTTTAAGCATCTCTTAGTTATGTTATTTAGTACATTTTTATTATATCATTTTTACAGGCGACTCAAATTACTTGTCAAACTTTCAGGAACATTCACCAACATATTGCTGTAGTATATTATTACTATGTCTTTGCATAGTACTTTAGTATTAACAACAACAGAAAAATTCTAACAAACAGACCAGGTATTCCAAATAACAAAAAATATCATGTTTTCATTTTCTTTTTTTAACAACAAAGGTCATTATACCTTACAATGACCTTTATGGGCAACAGAGGAATTTCTATATATTAGTAAAGTATGGTGCAATTCACTTATTTAAAGCAAATTCCTTTAGACTACATCTTCCAGTCTGAATTTCTACTAAACACATCACTTCATCAAGAGGCAGTGGAGAAATATTTATAATAAAGAGAACTGTTTAGCAATGTATTGGGTTTACGTGGCAAGGATTTGGTAATGGAGGGGCTACAGGGATGTCCTCTGTGAGAAGAGACCAAGGACTGCCCCCATGTTGGACAGAGGCAATTCCAGCTGGCTCCAAAACAGACCCAACGCTGGCCAAAAATGAGCCAATCAGTGACATTGGTAGCGCCTCTGTGATAACATATTTAAGAAAGGGTAAAAAACGCTGCACAGCAGCTGTGAGAGAGAAGAGTGGGAAAAAATCTGATAGAAACAACCCTGCAGACCCCAAGGTCAGAGAAGAAGGAGGAGGAGGTGCTCCAGGCACTGGAGCAGAGAGATTCCCCTGCAGCCCGTGGTGAAGACCATGGTGAGGCAGGCTGTCCCCCTGCAGCCCATGGAGGACCACGCCGCAGCAGGCGGATATGCCCTGAAGGAAGCTGCAGCCCACTGAGAGCCCACGCAGAAGCAGGCTCCTGGCAGGACCTGTGGCCCATGGAGAGGAGCCCATGCTGGAGCAGGTTTGCTGGCAGGACTTGTGACCCTGTGGGGGACCCACGCTGGAGCAGTCTGTTCCTGAAGGACTGCAGCCCATGGAAAGGACCCATGCTGGAGCAATTCTTGAAGAACTGCAGCCTGTGGGAAGGACCCCTGTTGGAGAAGTTTGTGGAGGACTGTCTCCCGTGAGAGGGACCCCATGCTGGAGCAAGGGAACAGTGTGAGGAGGAAGGAGCAGCAGAGATGAAGCATTATGAACTGACCGCAACCCCCATACCCCATCTCCCCTGTGTCACTTTGGGCAGGGGGGAAGGAGGTAGTAGAGTCAGGAACAAAGGAGTAAAGTTAAGCCTGGGAAGAAGGGAGGGTGTGGGGGGAAGGTGGTTTTAGTTTTGTCTTTGTTTCTCACTATCCTACTCTATTTTTAACTGGCAATAAATTAAATTAATCTTCCCCAAGTTGAGTCTGTTTTGCCCATGATGGTAACTGGTAAGTGATGTCCCTGTCTTCATCTCAACCCATGAGCTTTTCCATCTTATTTTTCTGCCCCTGTCCTGTTGAGGAGGAGGAGTGAGAGAGCAGCTTGGTGGGCATCTGGCAGCCAGCCAGCCAAGGTTAACCCAGCACAGGTACACCATGCTATCACATAGCGCAGAACAAGGAAATATCAATAATATGCCATTTCCAGCACTAAATTTCTGTGCTTTTCTGGTTCAAATTCATTTTTTCCAGTGTTCTCCTGGTTAAACATTCATTTATCTGACAGATTTCTAAGATTGTGTCAGTGCCTTTGTTTGGGTGTATACACAGTGGAAATTTTAAAAACTGATTTTTTTTAAGCCAGTGGAAGTTATAGTTAGTCTTATTGATACTGAAAGTTTGGTCCTAGTTCTGTTGTGAAAAGAATTGTGTCATTTGTACAGAACTTTAGGGATTATGCAGGCTGTCCATAATCAACGTAAAGTTTGTATCCCGGAAAGTAGATCAATAGGCTGGGAGGGAAAGTCCTCAATCTGCCCTGCTTATGCTGCTCTCCAAGTACATCTGTGTGGAATAAGAGCAATATCAGAGCCTTCTGGCTGCTGGCACTGTGTCAAGGTCTCCAAGACTTCTACTACTATAATTAGTATTATTTGACACTGAAAAATGGACTAATATTTCTTCTTCTTTTTTTTATGTAAGATTATTGGAATCATTGGGGAAGGAGAACTTTGAAAATGTCCAGATAATCCTTTGTCAAGATGGGTTTACTGAGGGACTTAGTTGTTGTGTTGTGGGTTATTTTGTAATGAGTGAAGATCAGAAGGTCATGCTGATGTTCTGTAAAGTAGTAATAACTCAATCAACCTGAGAACACACCTGAAAGCAATGGAAAAAAAGAAGCTGTGATACTGCATTTAGTCAAGCTTTCCAAACCAAGCAGGCATGCAAAGGTAAAATTTTGAATTAAATGAAGTAACAGATTGTACGCTTACACTCACAGCTATACAAATGAACCTTGAACTAGACTTTGCAGCTCCACCTGAGAGCTTCTGGCCTTTGGAAGCACCAGTCTCTGCCCAGGGAAAATGCTACAGTTGCCACATTCACTGGTAATCCTTGGAAAGTTCACTGAAATCAAGGTATTTTTAAAGCAGCATGTGAATCTCAGCAAACATGCCTTTTGCAATGAAATATAAGCTATGGGAAGAATCAAACAGCTTCTCTATTGCTTAGAGATAGGTAATGGACTTCTGTATTGGGTATAAATTGCAGGGTTTTGGTAGCTGGGGGGAGCTGCAGGGAGGAGGTCAGGGACTGCCCTGTGCTGGTCACAACCAGTTCTAGCTGGCTCAGCAATGGCCCCACTGCAGGCCAAAGCTGAGCCAATCAGAGGAGTTTGTGGCACCTCTGTGAAAACATATTTAAGAAAGGGCAGGAAACACTGAGACAAAGGAACAATAAGGCTAGTGCAGTAGGAGGTGCTTCATGGTGGAGGTCTGGTTCTAAGTTCTGTTTATTTCAATACTTGGTTTTAATGGCTGTCATAGCTGGAAAAGATACCTCATTGAAAAATGAGTATCATGATTTAGTAAGTGCAGCCAACTATGCACTTCTTCTATTTGGAGCTACAATTCTTTGTGAGGTTTTACCTTGTAATGTGGCTGATGAAGAGCTTGTGCTAGGAGTAGAAGTGTCAGTTCTGCCATTTTCTTGTTTACTTGTGCTTGCATTATTAGTATTATCTTCAATCCATGGTTTCTTTGCAGGAATCTTTTTAAGCCACTTGTCCATTTTGTGAGGGTTAGTTTAGGTAAAACTAGATAATATAATCGGTAAATCCACTTAACCGGGCACACATAAACTGCAATTCATCGCAATACACTTAAAGTGAATGAATGAGTGAGGGTGCCACTGTCAACCTCTCTGCATTGTGGAACACTCCCTCTTCCCTCAGGATACCTCGCATACTGTACATGACACATGACTGTCCAATATATGAACTGAGTGAGGGCACCAGTGTCAATCTGTATATTAAATATTAGTAAAGCTTAATTTCTTTCTTATTTTTTTTAGATAAAAAATAAATAGAAGTTCTAATATTTTCTTCCTGCACCCCAGTGGATTGTCTTGTGCACCCCCTGGGGTGTGTACACCTCACTTTGGAGACCACAGCTCTAAATGACCCAGAGCTTATAACCACAAGTCATACACCTTCTTGTATCCAATTCTACCATCTTTACTCTAGAGAAATGTTCACAGAACTCAAGTTTTGATTTAGCAAGTGCCTAGTTGGTTGTCCAGTGAAGATGTATCATGATCCAAATACTTTAAAATATGCCAGTCCATGAGTCCACAGCCACATTTTCATACTAAACATAAGGATCTAGTAGGAGGAACCAGTGACCAGAAAGCTCTGCATAGTCTATTCTTAGCCTTGTCACCGATAGACTAGATGACCTTGAATGCATGACCACCTCTCCAGGCCTCAGCTTCACCCAGTGAAGGACAGTGATAACTGTCCATCTTTGGATAATGATCTGACATGTACTTGGGAAAGGTTTAATACCTTTATTCATGTTTAAAGGTAAGTGAAGAACATGCAAATTCTGTCTACAATCTATTCAAGTGTAAACAGTATTTTAGAATCTGAAGACTGATACAGTCAGTTACTTGGAATAATTTCAGAAGGGTAAATAACTTCTGTCTTCCTCCAAATGAATACATAAGAATGAGGAATTTCTGACAAGAAATTGTGCTTACCCAAAACTGTCCTTTCGAGGATCATTCTTCAAAACTCAGCTAACATTGTTTCCAAAGTGGCTTTGAATTTTGTAATGTCCACTAAACAACCTTCACTTTGCATTCTCAAATACAGTGGTCTCCAAACTTTTTTGATCATACACTGTGGTGGATTTGACCTTGGCTGGCTGCTAGATGCTCACCAAGCTGCTCTATCACTCCCCCTCCTCAAATGGACAGGGGGAGAAAAATATGATGAAAGGCTTCTGGGTTGAGATAAGGACAGGGACATCACTCAGCAATTACCGTCATGGCCAAAACAGACTCAAATTGGGGAAATTAATTTAATTTATTGCTAATCAAATCAGAGTAGGATAATGAGAAATAAGAACAAATCTAAAAACACCTTCCCCCACCCCTCCCTTCTTCCCAGGCTCAACTTCACTCCCAACTCTTCTACCTCCTCCCTCCGAGTGGCGCAGTGGGATGGAGAATGGGGGTTGCAGTCAGTTCATTACATGTTGTCTCTACCACTCCTTCTTCCTCACACTCTTTCCCTGCTCCAGCGTGGGGTCCCTCCCACGGGAGACAGTCCTTCGTGAACTTCTCCAATGTGAGTCCTTCCCACGGGCTGCAGTTCTTCACGAACTGCTCCAGCATGGGTCCTTTCCATGGGCTGCAGTCCTTCAGGAACAGACTGCTCCAGTGTGGGTCCCCTGCGGGGCCACAGGTCCTGCCTGAAAACCTGCTCTGGCGTGGGCTCCTCTCCATGGGGCTGCAGTTCCTGCCAGATGATAACCTGCTACAGCGTGGGCTCTCCACAGGGCCACAGTTTCCTTCAGGGCTCCAGTGTGGGGTCCTCCAGGGGCTGCAGGTGGATATATCTGCTCCACCGTGGACCTCCATAGGCTGCAGGGGGACAACCTGCCTCACCATGGTCTTCACCACAGGCTGCAGGTGCCTGGAGCACCTCCTCCCCCTCCTTCTTCACTGACCTTGGTTTCTGCAGAGTTGTTTCTCTCACATCTTCTCACTCCTCTCTCCCAGCTGCTGTTGTGCAGTGTTTTTTCCCCCTTCTTAAATATGTTATCACAGAGGTGCTACCACCATTGCTGATGATTGGCTCAGCTTTGGCTAGCGGTAGGTCTGTCTTGGAGCTGGCTGGAACTGGCTCTGTCTGACATGGGGGCGGCTTCTGGCAGCTTCTCACAGAAGCCACCCTTGCAGCCCACCTCCACTCCCCAAAACCTTGCCATGTAAATCCAATACACACACCTCTATCAGTAAAAAAATTTTTACCCCCTCCCAATATATCTTTATTTATTTATTTATAAAGTATCTACATGTACTCCTTCACTAATATATTATGTAAATTATAAAACATGCACAAACATAGAAATTAAAAAAGGATGAGATAAAAATGAAATAAACACTTTTTTTTTTCATTTTTAATTTATTTATTAATGATACAAAAAAATATTTTCTTCCTGCACCTCAATGGATTGTCTTGAAAACCCCCTGGGGTGCATGCACCACACTTTGGAGACCACTGCTCTAACACAACTAATAATTAATAAATAAAAACTAAGTATATATTTTATTTATTTGTTTGCCTGATCAAACTTTAATATAATAATTCAGGAGACAGAAATTAAGTCTATCATATTGTTCTTTTCCACTGTGGCAATTCCACATTTTTGGCTAGCAAGTTTCCTTTAAGATCATGTATGTTGAAGCATATGCAGAGCCATTGGGAAGAGAGGCTGTCCTTGCAAAGAGGATAAATATGACTGACCTACTGGCTTCAGAAGCGAGTCCGCAGTGACAAGATGAACATGAAGCAAGGAAAATTGGTGGGAAGGAATCAGGTGTCCTTGATGCCAGGACATTTTATATAGCTCTGCAGATATGAATAAGTGTACAGCTGCCAGCAAAGGCCTTAAAAATATTAAGACATTTAATAGAGAAATATGTTTTAAGAGGAGTAGAGGGAACTGAAGGGTTATCATGACAGAATGGGGAGATAAGAATATTCCTGTCATTTACATAGAACCCCAATAAAAAATTTGCAAAGCATTAGGCAGTGAAAAGGAGTAATCTAAAAGTAATGTTACCAACTGGCTTTTTCATTTCCATTAGTTAGTCATTTGTCATATCTGAAAATGAATGCAACTGAAACTTTTTTGGCCTGACTTTGGTTGGTCGATATACGATATCTTAGAGGGGGGCAGGTTCCTGTAACATGAGGTGGCACTAAGCTATTGCCATTGCTAGTACAAGCCTTCTTGATCAAAGCCAGGAACAGGATGTATGGAAGGGGTAGTCTGCTCATCTTTCACTCTGACAAGCAGTGTTATCTAAGTAAGGTGCTGTTGTGGTTTAACCCTCAGTAGGCAGCTAAGTACCACACAGCCACTTGCTCACTCACTCCCCCCACAATGGGATGGGGAAGAGAATCGGAAGGGTAAAAGTGAGAAAACTCATGGGTTGAGATAAAGACAGTTTAATAGGGAAAGCAAAAGCCGCGCACACAAGCAAAGAAAAACAAGGAATTCATTCACTACTTCCCATCGGCAGGCAGATGTTTAGCCATCTCCAGGAAAGCAGGGCTCCATCACATGTAACAGTTACTTGGGAAGACAAATGCCATAACTCCGAATGTGCCCCCCTTCCTCCTTCTTCCCCCAGCTTTATATGCTGAGCATGATGTCATATGGTATGGAATATCTCTTTGGTCAGTTGGGGTCAGCTGTCCTGGCTGTGTCCCCTCCCAACTTCTTGTGTGCCTCCAGCCTACTCACTGGCTGGGCAGTGTGAGAAGCAGAAAAGGCCTTGACTCTGTGTAAGCGCTGCTCAGCAATAACTAAAACATCCCTGTGTTATCAACACTGTTTTCAGCACAAATCCAAATCATAGCCCCATACTAGCTGCTATGAAGAAAATTAACTCTATCCTGGCTAAATCCAGTAGAGCTGCATTACAGAAGTGGTGGCAAACAGTCTGATTTCTGCACGAGGTTGTCAGAGCTGTCATCCTAGCCTCTATGACTCAGTCACTTTGAGATTTTACAGAATCACAGAATAATACAATTGTTGAGGTTGGAAGGGACCTCTGGAGGTCATCTGGTCCAACCACCCTGCTCAAGCAGGGCCACCTAGAGGCAATTGCCCAGGACCATGTCAAGACAGCTTTTAAATATCTCCAAGGAGGGAGACTCCACCACCTCCCTGGACAACCTGTTCCAGTGCTCAGTCACCCTTACAGTAAAAAAGTGTTTCCTGATGTTCAGATGGAACCTCCTGTGTTTCACTGTGTGCCCATTGCCTCTTGTCCTGCCACTGGGCATCACTGAAAACTGCCTGGCTCTGTTCTCTTTGTACCATCCTTTCAGGTAGTTGTACACACTGAAAATCCCCCCCCCCGAGCCTTCTCTTCTCTATGCTAAACAGTCCCAGCTCTCTCAGCCTTTCTTCATAGGAGAGATGCTCTGGTCCCTTCATCATCTATGTGGCACTTTGCTGGACTCTCTCCAGTATGTCCATGTCCCTCTTGTAATGGGGAGCCCAATAATGGATACAGTACTCCAGGTGTGGCCTCACCAGTGCTGAGTATAGAGGAAGAATCACCTCCATTGACCTGCTGTCAACATTCCTCCTAATGCAGCCCAGGATACCATTAGCCGCCTTTGCAACAAGGGCACATTGTTGGCTCACGTTCAACTTGGTGTCCACCAGGACCCCCAGGTCCTTTTCTGCCAAGCTGCTTTCCAGCTGGATGGCCTGCAGCATATATTGGTGCCTGGGGTTATTCATCCCCAGTGTGTTGCAGGTGAATTATTAAGAGAAGTCATCGTTGTGGAGTTAACTAAAAGGTTTTATTAATGATTAAACGATGATCAAATGATAATTAATCAATGACTGAATGATAATTAAATGATAATTAAATGGTGATTAAGCAATAATTGAATGGTAATTAAACAGTGATTTTATCAATGATTTAACAATAATTTAACAATGATTTAAATCATGATTTAAATGGTGATTAGACAATGATTTAGACAGCAGTCAAACACTCTACTACTTACTACACTTCTAGTAATTAAGCTATAGCTGTATATATATAAATGTCACTAGCATACAATATACTTTTAGGCCTAATGTAAAATGTCGCTTACCTCATTGTAGATATCAGATGCTGGGTAAGGGGTCTCTCAATCTCGAGGAGTAACCTTGAGAGATGTCCCTGCTCAAGGGGGAGATCACCACTATGCAGCCTGTTGCCATACAGGAGAGGTCAATGGGCTCAGGGAGGCTACAGATATTTATAAAGTGATTGACTTGTAGTCAGACCCCCCTTGGGTGTATGTGCAGATGTGCAGCTGTAGCAGTTTAGTTTTGTCTAGTCCCAGCTCAGGCTGGTACTGTTAGCTCCTGATAAGAGATGGCCTAGATTCCTTAGTTCCTGAGAAGATGTGGCCTAGCACAGTTCTGACAGTTTGGACAGCAGGGCTGACTTCAGTCAGGCCTACTTGTTGGTGATGCCTCAACCAAAGTACTGTTCACTCAGTCAGAGTGGGTGCATCCACACAGGGGCAGGACTTTGCACTTCTCCTTGTTGAACTGCATCAGGTTCCTGTCAGCCCATTTCTCCAGCCTGTCCAGGTCCCTCTGGATGGCAGCACAACCCTGTGGTGCATCAGCCACACCTCCCGTTTTGGTGTCATCTGCAAACTTGCTGAGGGTACACTCTGCCCCATCATCCAGATCATTAATGAAGATGTTGAACAGGCCTGGACCCAGTATTGACACCTGGGATACACCACTAGTTACTGGCCTCTAACTAGACTTCATGCCACTGATCACCACCCTCTGGGACTGGCCGTTCAGACAGTTTTCAGTCCACCTCACTGTCTGTTTATCCAGCCCATATTTCATCAGCTTCTCTATGAGGATATTATGGGAGACAGTGTCAAAAGCCTTCCTGAAGTCTAGGTAGACAATATCTGCTGCTCTCCCCTTGTCTACCAAGCCAGTCATTTAATCATAGAAGATTATCAAGTTGGTCAAGCATGATTTCCCCTTGGTGAATCCATGCTGACTACTCCTGATGACCTTCTTGTCCTTTGTGTGCCTCGAAAAGGTTTCCAGGATTAGTTGCTCCATCACCTTCCCAGGGATCAAGGTGAGGCCGACTGGCTTGTAGTTCCCTGGGTCCTCCTTCTTCCCCTTCTTGAAGATGGGGGTGACATTTGCATTCCTCCAGTTCTTGGACATGTCTCCCAGTCACCATGACCATTCAAAGACTATCAAGAGTGGCCTTGCAATGACATCTGCCTGCTCCCTCAGCACTTGTGGGTGCATCCCATCAGGGCCCGTGGACTTATGTACATCCGGTTTGCTTAAGTAGTCCCTGATCTGATCCTCTTCCACCAAGGGTACGTCTTCCTTGCTCCAGACATTCCCCCTAGGGCCTGTGATTCCTGAAGGCTGGTCTTGCTAGTAAAGACTGATGCAAAGAAGGCATTCAGTACCTCAGCCTTTTCCATGTCATGTGTCACCAGATCCCCCGTCTCATTCCGCAGCAGGCCCACATTTTCCCCAGTCTTCCTTTTGTCACCTATGTAGTTACAGAAGCCCTTCTTGTTGCCTTTGACATCCCTCACCAGATTCAATTCCAGTAGGGCTTTGGCTTTCTGGCCCCATCCCTGCATGCTCAGACAGTGCCTCTGTATTCCTCCCAAGTTTACCTGTCCCTGCTTACACCTTTTGTATACTCCCTTTTTATGTAGGGGTTTGGCCAGGAGCTCCTTGCTCATCCACGCAGGCCTCCTGGCATTTTTGCCTGACTTCCTGCTCATTGGGATGGACCGCTCTTGAGCTTGGAGGAGGTCATCCTTGAATATTAATGAGCTTTCTTGGGCTCCTCTTCCCTCCAGGGCCTTATCCCATGGGACTTTTCCAAGCAGATCCCTGAAGAGGCCAGAGTCTGCTCTCCTCAAGTCCAGGGTTGTGATCTTGCTTTTCACCCTCCTCCCTGCCCTCAGGATCCTGGACTCCACCATCTCATGGTCACTGCAGCCAAGGCTGCCTTTGATCTTCACATCCCCAATGAGTCCCTCCTTGTTGGTGAGTATGAAAGTAGTAAATTAATTCCTTTTTGCTTTGCTTGCATGTGCAGCTTTTGCTTTTCTTATTAAACTGTCATTATCTGAATCCATGAGTCTTTTTGCCTTCTTTTGATTTTTTTTTCGCCATCTCCCAGGGTGGTACCATGTCACCACAGGACTTGTCTTTCAAGGCCCAGGATGGTGTTTTGAGCAGTGGCATGGTTTACAGGGTATGTTTCCAGCTACTGCCCTCTGTTCCAAGGAGACTTTACTTGCGTGGCTCACTTGATTGCAACACATATTTCACATTCATGGGTGACCTGTGTGATGACCTCAATGATCAAGTCCACCCCTCGGATCATGAGCCCATCTGTATGTTGCATGTCTCCCTAGATGTCCTGATGTTTCATGGGCCCACTGATCTATGAGTAGCTCATCCTTATGTTCCCAGTCCAGGTCCAATTGAGCCACTTCAATTTCGGGCAGTCTGTTCTACCTGCTCATTGTTTTGATGTTCTTCAGTGGCATGGTTCTTGGGCATGTGAGCATTTACATGATGCAATATTTTCTACCCAGGCAGCAATGTCTTGCCACTGTGTAGCAGCCCAGATGGGTTTACCTCTGCGCTGCCAGTTGGTCTGCTTCTATTGCAGTAGCCACCCCCACAGGACATTTGCCACCATCCATGAATCAGTATAAAGATGCAAAGCACAGTGCCATATGGGCTAAACACAGAAAATAATAGCAATAATAATGCTTCTGACTCTTTTTATCAATAAATGAGGACTTAATGAATGGGTATCTTAAGCAGCATTGAAAGTGCAAAAGTAATATGATGACTATGTACCTGTCTTCTGTTATAATTGATATGAATTCTAAAAAGATGTGTATTGTTATTTATATTTATGTATGCATGTCATGTACATTTACAGTGCTGTACAATTAATAAAGGTAATGCATTAGCAGTAAATAGCGATATTTTCTTATCCAATGTTGCTTAGTTTCTGGCTGGTGATGGTAAATAAATTTTTTTTTTATGATACTGAGTAAAGCAGTTATAACTCTTTCACTGATCACCTAGTCTTTGTGAGCTCTGTAATGGATTAATGCAGTGTATGAAAACCAGCTAAGAGCTACTGTAAATTCAGAATAGGGTTGTCCTCCTTTCTAGGGATACAAGATAAAGGGATACATTATAAAATGAAGGACTGCATAGTTATGGGTTTTTTCTTAATTTTTTAATTTTCAGGTGCAATAAAAGGAGCTTACATAATGTTTGAATCTTTAAGGCATTTATGTTGATATGAATTTAATTTTTTGACTACCTAAAATATCATTCCTCCTTCTGTGATCTGTAGTTACATTTCTAATATCTGGGCTGCCTTTGCTGATAGTCAGTCCTATGTAAATGTTGAAAAAAAGGGTAATCCCAGCTTCTCCTTTTTCATTAGCATCTAAATGCTTGGTACAATAATCATTTATGCACATTAATATTTTGGCACCCATAAGTAGCACAGTTAAGATCAATGGGACTACTCATTTGGTTATTGTTATTCATCTACATTTATCAGGTCACAAGTTTCTTAACCTTCCTCATCCAGAGAGGTTTCCTTCAGTCTGCCTCGAAGATTATGGGACAAACACTATGAGGGATTTGGGGTGAATATTGATCACCAAATGAAAAGAATGTTCTTAATATACTCACTTATATTGAACATATTGTGTGATGGGTGCTTATAATAAGATAAGGAAAACAGAAATACTCTGTTTTGGTATAAAGGGTTGTAATGAATTAGAAATTTCACAAAGCATTTTTATTAATATTAAATATTGTTTATGGATTTGTAACACAGTATATTCACTTTTTTTTTAGAGTTCTGTATGATTTATTGATGTTGAACCACTATTTTCTCTGTGTGTGTGTGTGTTTGTGCGTGATTTAATGAGGCATATCTCTGGAGAAAAAGGAATACAGGAGAGTTCACTGTGAGCCTTTTTTGTTCTTCACCATAAAGAAGAACTTTTGTTCTTTTGTTCTTTTTTGGTTATTATAAATGTTATCATTATACTTTTCAGAAATGATAATGTTAAATATTGAGCAGTGTTACACTTTTTTCTCATTTCACAGAAAACCAGGTTAAGTGTACTTAGCTGCAAATTTTCAGTGACAATAACACTCTCCCCCGTGCACCTGGCCAGGTATTAGAGAATGAGGTCAATAGTCTACCTATCATCTCCTTCAGTCACCTTTATGGTGTCTGACATCTCAAAATCTAGTGAGGATTAAGCCCTGCCTTGCTTCCCATGTAAATCAATAGTAAAACTCTACCTGATATTAACTATTCAGAAGCAGACCCTGGGCTTATGACCCTCACATAGGCAATGAGGCAAAAATGACTTCTTGCATCTTCCCTTTCCCCAGGAACCAGATCAAAACTTGGAAACTTTTGTTTGATGGAAATTGCTAGTCAACAGGGTCTCTAAAGACAACTGCTTTATCATATTGCAGATTTGAGTAACAGAGTAAGAAAGAGCCTGAGCTCAAATTTACTGAAATCAAAAGGAGAAGAAAAATGTACTATATGGGATCTGGCAATCTTTTCTCCAAACTGCAAATTTCCTCTACAGTCCATGGGAGTGACATGCATTGCAATTTTGCAGGAACAGCTGCTTTCTTTTACTGCAAGCTGAGAGCTAGTCAGGATTTTTATTATTGCAACGATTTATTTTTTTAAATTTATTTTTATCTTTTGTATGCAATATGATGTTACCTTGTAAAGTGATGAGCTAAAAGACCACAGTTAGCAATGCCAGTATATCTCACCTATCCAGCTACAAGGCTTGAAAATATTACAGTGTAACGCACTCCCCTTGAGAACAATTGCAGTTTGAGCTTTCTCCGCAGTAATGTTTCACAGAGCAACTCTGGCTGTCAGGTGAGGTTAAAACACATTAGATAAAGAGCCATCTTTGTAACCTCAATGGAGTCATGAGGTAGTCTGGAGTCACTTCAACATAAATGGGAACCTGAATTGCAATTTGTAAAAATAGAGTAAATAATTTGATTATTATATTTTTCAAAATGATATGTAGTAGTGACTTACTAATTATCTATGTATTTGGAGCTTTTAAAGTTCAAAACAGTGTGCAGGCATTAAAAATACCATGAAAATTTTATGCTTCATTTACAAAATGCTGGACACTGCCTAAGATTCAAATGCAGCACACAAATGCAAAATACAGCCTTTATCATAACCTCTCCTGTAGCCACAGTCACATCATATTCACAAAGTAAAAATCCAATTACTGCACCAAGTATAGGGCATTAACAAATCCACTGCTGTCCATCAGCTGTCCTGAACAAACACTCTTAATAATAATCTCTTCCTACATATCTGTTGGACAAAATGGAAACTATTTCTAGAGAAAATTCTAGTAAATCTTTCTGGAAAAAAAAATGATTCCAAGATTTTTCTGAAATCCTATGTACTGCTGATTAAGTCAACTCATTAGCTCAGTTTTGAGCACAACTCAGAAATACAGTATGAGAAGATAACATGGTATTATAGATTGAGGGCAACTACTAGCCTTTTTTTTAGGATAGTTGTAAGGAAGACCTGGAGTTCTTTATGAAATCACATAGCTAAAACAATAACTTTCTAAGTATGCAAGAGAAAATGGATGTATTTTAGCCAGGGTGTGGTTTTGAAAGAACATTTCAGAGAAACAGAGAGAAACAGGAAGAAAATCACCCAAGTAAAGACAAAACTGAGTTTGGTTCTTGCTATCTACTGGCTCCTCTTTGTCAAGATTGTGTTCTGCCTTGCAAAGAAACAATCCTTACAACTGAGCAAGTGTTTTCCATCTCAGACTTTTACAGGGAAACTGAAGACCATGGATTGAATTGTGACTCAGAAGCTGTACTTTCAGTGCACATGCAGGTTGGTGATAAATGTGCGCTCAAGCTTTAGACAGCTCATATTTTGCTAAATAAGGAAGTCTCTTGTTCCTTGAATGCTCTCTCGAACTCAGGATGCAGTACAGAAACATAATAATCACATAGTTTGCATAAGACACTTCACTGTGATGGAAGTTTTTAATAGAAATAGTCTCCTGGGGCTTTGTGCCCTTGCCCTCTGCAGCTTCCCTTCCATTTGGCAACACATGAGGCATACTGGTACATATTTTAGATTTTCACAGCAGAGGCCCTTGGTGACCCTGAGGGAGGGGTAATTCTTCAGCGGGAACACCACAACTAGGCCAGGGTTATATGAAACATTGATAAAAACAGGATTGCACAGTAGTATGAAGAAGTCAGATGTTGTCTTTACTACCTCTGTTGTCCTGCAAACCAAATAAATACTTCTGAGAGGCATTAGAGCGTAAATCCAACTGTATAGACTCTGTCTGCAGGATTGCAGACACTGTCTTATCAGCCTAACATAGCATTCAGCATTCAGAACAGTACAACCTCCCTACAGCTTAGGGTAAGAATTTTCTTACCTTTCTTTGCCACAACTGACTTCTATAGTACTGGCCTGGATTTGGGCCTCTGCAATTCAGATTCAGTTAATGTTTTGGATTTGTACTGAAAACAAGGTTGATGATTCAGGGATGTTTTAGTTATTGCTGAGCCGTGCTTACACAGAGTCAAGGCCTTTTCTGCTTCTCACACCACCCCACCAGCGAGGAGGCTGGGGGTGCACAAGAAGCTGGGAGGGGACACAGCTGGGACAGCTGACCCCAACTGACCAAAGGGATATTCCAGACCATATGACATCATGCTCAGCATATAAAGCTGGGGGAAGAAGACGGAAGGGGGAAGGGGGGACATTTGGAGTTATGGTGTTTGTCTTCCCAAATACCCGTTAAACGTGAAGAAGCCCTGCTTTCCTGGGGATGGCTAAACATCTGCCTGCCAATGGGAAGTAGCGAATGAATTTCTTATTTTGCTTTGCTTGCTTTTGCTTTACCTATTAAACTGTGTTAGGAAAATCTCATTCCCTAACTATTGTACCAATTAATCTTTATAGTATGAAATTGCATGAACTTTCTTAAGATATATATATATGTATAGTTTACATTGTATAGTGCATAGTTATGCTTAAGTAAGCATGACTAAAGGACCCCAGCTCATTGCAAGGAGGAGGACGACAGCCCCCACTCTGAAGAATAAAGGATACCCCTGGACTACCGAGATAATGCCCAGCATCCTAGCCCCTCTAACACCTCTGTGAAACCCTCCCATTATCTGGCATCATAGATAAGTAACTGTAGGAAGACTGACTCCAGGGACGTTTAGATCAAGAAAGAAGCAGGTGGATGATGACACCATAGAATTATAGTTGCTTTTCAGAACAGTAGTATGTGTGTGTTAAGTAGTGATTGGTCAAATCATGTTGTATCTGAACGCTTGAAAAGTATAAGAACCATGTGTAAAACTGCATTCAGTCTGCCCCAATTTGAATGGGACACCTTATGTGCATGAATAAAAAAATGACTCTTGTAATTTTATACTTTGCCTCATAGCCTCTCTCCTTGGTTGGCATGGGCTAGTTGCAAAATTTTCGTGACAACTGTTGTGCTGGTTTTGGCTGGGATAGAGTTAATTTTCTTCATAGCAGCTAGTATGGGGCTATGATTTGGATTTGTGCTGGAAACAGTGTTGATAACACAGGGATGTTTTAGTTATTGCTGAGCAGTGCTTACACAGAGTCAAGGCCTTTTCTGCTTCTCACACCACCCCACCAGCGAGGAGGCTGGGGGTGCACAAGAAGTTGGGAGGGGACACAGCCGGGACAGCTGACCCCAACTGACCAAAGGGATATTGCATACCATATGACATCATGCTCAGCATATAAAGCTGGGGGAAGTAGAAGGAGATGGGGGGCACATTTGGAGTTATGGCATTTGTCTTCCCAAGTAACTGTTACATGTGATGGAGCCCTGCTTTCCTGGAGATGGCTAAACATCTGCCTGCCGATGGGAAGTAGTGAATGAATTCCTTGTTTTTCTTTGCTTGTGTGCGCGGCTTTTGCTTTCCCTATTAAACTGTCTTTATCTCAACCCATGAGTTTTCTCACTTTTACCCTTCCGATTCTCTTCCCCATCCCACTGTGGAGGGAGTGAGTGAGCAGCTATGTGGTGCTTAGCTGCTTACTGGGGCTAACCCACAACATCTGTAAAGGAAAGATTTTATTTCTTTGTAAATGCAAGGAAAGAATTACAAGGCACTATACTAATATTGAAGTACACTGAATTTTGGAAAGAACTGGGATTTAAAAAGGATATATTCTTAAAAGTTTGAACATCCATCGTATTGGAATACAGTTCAAGAACTAAAATCTCCTGTAATGTAAGTTGAATGAGCAAAAATTGTAGCAAATCATAACTCTAAAGCTCATCAGGTACTTCTATTTTTAAAGGCAAATTAAAAGCCACATTCCCAATGAGGACACGCTCAATGAGGACTTAGATCTGTATCTTTGAATATTACTGTTGTTGCCTCATGCTGAGAGGAGTGGGAGGCTTGTGAGGTCCCCGGGGGTGTCTCAGGGGGTTTCTGGGTCCCCAGCACCCTTAGGCTGTGTGTGTGGAGGGACTGTCTGGCAGGTGACAGGTCTTGCAAGAGGGGCGGGCAAGAGTTGAATGATGTCGGTGGTCCCCGCGGCCAATTCAAATTGCAGGAAGCTGCATATAACTGGCCCCTAGGGAGCGCCAGCGACCAGGGTGTGCAAACAGGGAGTGTCATCGGTTGGGAGCGGCATTGGTTGGGAGCGGCATTGGCAGTTTGTGAGGAAGTTCGTGCAAGAAGGGAGGCGCACTCTGCCAGTTGTCGGGCTGCTGCCTGCTCTGCTCACCCGCAGGCTTAGGCTGCAGCCCTGATGGTCACCCCAGCAAGCTGGTGGCTGTGCAAGCCTACCTGGAAGCTTGAGGTCCTTCTAGAATGAGAAGGATGACATCTTTCAAAAGAATTACCATTTTATAAGTAAGTAAGTGGGCCATTTTTTCTGAGAACTACAAGGATACCGTGACCAGCTGAGAGAAAATGGTGTCTACCATATGACATTAACCACTGCCTTCAGGTACTAGGACGACTTCCATGTGCTGGAGCTCCATGCAACCTAAGGTCTGGACAGCTATTTCAGTTGGTTAATGTCATAGCTGGAAGTGTGCCCAGCTGGAAGTAGTCTTCAAAAAAGTAGCTATGTTCCAAGGGGAGCTCAACAGGCAATGCAGTATCTGGGAATGTGAGCGGGATATTGATACATGGTATTGTGCACTGTCTCAGGCTGAGCAACAGCCCTTCCTTAAGGACATGAAAAGTCATGGCAGTCAATCCCCAGTGACTAGGAAAAAGGAATCATCACGCCCGTTTTTAAAAAGGGCAAAAAGGAGGACCCTGGGAACTACTGACCAGTCAGCCTCCCCTCCGTGCCCAGTAAGATCATGGAACAGATCCTCCTGGAAGACACGTCGAAACATATGGAAGACAGGGAGGTGATTAGAGACAGCCAACATGGCTTCACCAAGGGCAAATTGTGCCTGACTAATCTAGTGGCCTTCTACAATGGAGTGACTGCATCAGAGGACAAGGGAAGAGCAACTGATGTCATCTACCTGGACTTCTGTAAGGCCTTTGACACGGTCCCCCACAACATTCTTGCTGCTAAATTGGAGAGATATGAGTTTGACAGATGGACTGTTAGATGAATAAGGACCTGGCTGGATGGCCACATCCAAAGAGTTATAGTCAACGGCTTAATGTCCAAGTGGAAACCAGTAACGAGTGGTGTCCCTCAGGGGTCCGTACTGGGACCAATACTGTTTAATATCTTTATTAATGACATAGACAGTAGGATTGAGTGCACCCTCAGCAAGTTTGCAGACAACACCAAGCTGTGTGGTGCAATTGATTGGCTAGAGGGAAGGGATGCCATCCAGAGGGACCTTGACAGGCTTGAGGAGTGGGCCCATGCAAACCTCATGAAGTTCAACAAGGCCAAGTGCAAGGTCCTGCACCTGGGTCGGGGCAATCCCCAATATCAGTACAGACTGGAGGATGAATGGATTGAGAGCAGCCCTGCAGAGAAGGACTTGGGGATACTGGTGGATGAAAAGTTGGACGTGAGCCGGCAATGTGCGCTTGCAGCCCAGAAAGCAAATCGTATCCTGGGCCGCATAAAAAGAAGCGTGGCCAGCAGGTTGAGGAAGGGGATTCTCCCCCTCTACTCCGCTCTTGTGAGACCCTTCCTGGAGTACTACATCCAGCCCTGGGGCCTCCAGCACGAGGAAGACATGGACCTGTTAGAGTGGGTCCAGAGGAGGGCCACAAAAACGATCAGAGGGCTGGAACACCTCTCCTATGAAGAAAGGCTGAGAGAGTTGGGGTTGTTCAGCCTGGAGAAGAGAAGGCTCCAGGGAGACCTTATTGTGGCCTTTCAATATATAAAGGGGGCTTATAAGAAAGACACAGAGAGACTTTTTACCAGGGCCTGCAGTGATAGGAGAAGGGATAACAGATTTAAACTAAAAGAGGGTGGATTCAGATTAGATATAAGGAAGAAATTCTTCACTGTGGGGGTGGTGAGGCACTGGAACAGGTTGCCCAGAGAGGTTGTGGATGCCCCATCATTGGAAGTGTTCGAGGTCAGGTTGGATGGGGCTTTGAGCAACCTGATCTAGTGAAAGATGTCCCTGCCCATGGCAGGGGGGTTGGACTAGATGATCTTTCAAGGTCCCTTCCAACCCAAATCGTTCTATGATACTACGATAGTATTATTCTGAGAAGATGCATTTTTTGTAACTACAGAAACACTTTGTAGAATCTAGAATAAGTACAGACAGATATTGCACTCATACTACCTTGGGGCAGTACCAGGAAAAAACACAGGCTGAATCCCTGTGCAATATTAGAAAGTTCATCGATTAAGCTTTGCTGTGTTGCAGTAATCAGTCTTATCACAATCAATACCTTGAGTTTTTGGCTTCAGGATACTAATGACCCAATCCTCCAAGCTCATAGGAATATTAAATTATTGCTCAGAACTCATGGCAAAACCAAATGCAGAGCTTTGCTTCCAGGCTGTACAAGCAGGCCTGTGACTTAGAGAAGCACATGATTCAATCCATGGTTTGCTGTCAGGGAACCTGTAGAAACAGAGATCAGGATTAATCTGTACCAGACCTTCACACTAGTGCAAATTTCTTCCTTGGGATATATTGGCCAGGTCATCATGTATCCTAATAGACTTATTCTATAAAATGCTGTCATGGTTTAAGCCCAGCCGGCAACAAAGCACCATGGAGCCGCTTGCTCACTCCTCCCCCCCAGGTAGGATGGGGAGGAGAAAATGCAGCAAAAAGCTCATGGGTCGAGACAAGGACAGGGAGGGATCACTCATCACTTATGGTCACAGGCAAAACAGACTCGATTTTGGGGAAAAAATTGGTAATTTTTGCTAATTGCAAATTCTCCTCCATTGCTAATTGGCTCAGCCTTGGCCAGAGGCGGGTCCGGGCTGGAGCCAGGGAAGCTTCTAGTAGCTTCTCACAGGAGCCACCTCTGTAGTCCCTCCCTCGCTACACAAACCCAGCACAAATGCACATGTAAAGGAGAAACCTTTTCATTTCTGTGTTCAGTGATATAGCTCGTGCTATGGCAGAATGCAGTGGAGAGATGAGCATAGAGCCCTGTATTTCATGACTCTACTCAGCTACGGCTATGTGTTCTGAGCTTAAAGAAACTATGATACCCCTGCTACTGGGTTATAAAAATATCATTCCCCCACACCTTCCCTTGGAGATTCACAAAGAGATCCTGTACTTAAATTTCTTTTTTGAGGTGGGGGTTCAAGCATACCCAGCTGGACCCAACTTGTAGTCTAGAAAAAGAAACCATTTCTGAGTGTTTCTAGAAGCTGCTTTAAAAAGAAACAGCTGAAGGAGAGATTAGATTTTTTCTTTAGATTTAAAAAAAAAATATCGCCATTAAGGATGGAAAAAGTATATACTTGCTTTCTTTATGTTTGCTCATAAAACCCAAGAAAACTATTTTACTCTGCTATCTAAAAAAACCAGAAAAAAGTATCTCATCTGCTTCAGGTGAGTGAAATTTTGAGGGACTGTGTTAGACTAAAGCTATTTTTCTGGCATATTTTTAGTTCTTGATTTCTACTGTATTTTTGCAAACAAATTTTAGACCTAAGGGACCAATTTCTCAGCTAATATAAATGAGCACAGCCCCACTGACTTGAATGGGGCTATGCTGGTTTATGCCCACTGGGGATTAGCCTAACCATAGGCTTTATAAGCTTTCTAAAGTTAAAGGAACAGGCTTGTTCCATATTTAGCTGCTGAAAGAAAAGGAGAAGTATGCACACAGATTAATGCAAACTACAGCTTTAAATGATAAACTACTAAATATTTGGATGACTTAAATATTAATTGTAAAAATGTACTACATTCGGTGAGATAGCCAGAAAATTACAACCTATATACATACATATTCCACAATTGTTCAGTAGGTGGCAGTTAAAAGCTTAGATAAGCTTTGCAGTCGCCATTTAGGCAGTAGCACCAGCAGAGGCTGGAGTCAGTCCATCTGTAAAAGCAGAAAGTGAGAGAGGCTACAATCAAGCCAACAAAAGCATTAAACACGGCCCAGGCACTTGGGGAGAAAGTGGGAAAGGAGCAGAGCCGCAAGAGCACAAGCCTCAGCACACAGCAGACAAAAGCCACCACAATACGCAAGAGAAAGAAGCAGATGATGGAGCTATAACCCCTTGATTAAAACATGAACACCTTTCTGGTGGAGAAAACCCACAGCAGAGAGGGTGAACAGTTGATGCAATGACAGGCAGAAACTGAAGAGCATTTGGAGCCTTCTGTTCCTTCACAGGTAAATTTTTTCCATCATTTTTCTACATCGCCTCATATAACAAACATAGCAATGCATTGATATTAGAGGTCTTTATTTCCTTTGGCCAAAATCCACAATCCTCACTCTGGCAAAATTCCCACTGAAGTCAATAGAGTTTTGCATGAGTTATGACTGCAGGATTTGATCTAATTGTATATGTAGAGAACATGGCATGTTATAAGTTGGGCTGGAAAGGAAGCCAGAAGCTGGTCACATCCATACTGACCAGATAACAACATTATTTTTCAGGGTGCTTGGATGCTAGTAATGGCTTTATGACATTTCTTTTAACTGCCTTTCATTAAAACTCAATGTGCTGAATTTTGCCCTAATTTATACCACTGCCATTGCAGTGGTTTAAGGAAAGGTTGCATTTTTTTAAATGAAAGCTACATTTTACCTTATGTGATGAAAGAATGTACAAGTGTTGAGTCTGAATAAAATAACACCAGATGTTGCTTTCTTTGAAACAAATATAACTTTGCAGTATTCCACTCACAGATGGGCAATATTTTATTTATTCAGTAGCTTGTGTCACTCTCAATTAAAAGAAAATATAAATCATGAAGGGCCATTCTGTGTGAGTGTCTGTGAATGACATTAATTCAGAGCTGATAATACTTCCTCTCTTGCTATGTTCTCCATAAACTGTGGGATGTTCTATATGCTGCAGCACTCAGTCACAGCCAGGTCAGCTCAGAATGGAGCACCAAGATTTGATGTAATTTCTTTAAAGTATTTTTGAAATGTGTTGGGTTTGCGAGTGCTTAATTATATATGAATATGTATATGCCTATTTATAAATGCACATAAGTATAGGCATGTGCCACATATTCTTCCATATAAATGAAGCCGTTACAATTGATTGTTGTTATACCTTTGCCAGGGTTTACAATTTATTGTGTCTAGAATGTTTTCAGATCCCAAGTTTTTTAATTCTGGGTCAGACGGCTATTTTGGCTTGGGATTTGTTTGGGGTTTTTTTTCATTTCTGACTGATAGACTTCGGTCATTTTTCAGGAGCTGCCCTCCAGGAAATCCAGCTGTACTTACTCTAGTCAGTAGTGCTCAGTTGGAATGGCATCTGTGCCATCATTCAGGAACTATGAAATGTGATATCCCTCCAGGTTTCATGTTATATCTCGCACTGCACACTGCATTTGTGGGAGTCTTGCATGAATAACTGTCCAAACACAGAAAAGGTTCAAATACACAGCTGCAAATCAATGGCCCCATGTAACTGAACATCTGGGGCAATAATTGCAATGTACAGCTATTTATCTTCATTCCTGAGAAGACAGAAGAATGATTGGGTATAAGTGGGTTGTGAATACATTTCCACTGGAAGGTTTCAAACCATTAGAGCAGCAAGGTTCTGGAATTACCTTCTCATTGAAGTAATAGAAACAAAAGGCTTTAAATGTTTTTTTTTTTCAGCTGGAACTTGATTCGTTTATAGAATCATAGAATCATTTAGGTTGGAAAAGACCTTTAAGTTCATTGAGTCCAACCATAAGCCTAGCACTGCCAAGTCCACCACTAAACCATGTCCCTAAGTGCCACATCTACACGTCTTTTAAACACCTCCAGGAATGGTGACTCCACCACTTCCCTGGGCAGCCTGTTCCAATGCTTGACAACTCTTTCGGTGAAGAAATTTTTCCTAATATCCAATCTAAACCTCCCCTGGCACAACCTGAGGCCATTTCCTCTTGTCCTATCACTTGGTACTTGGGAAAAGAGACCGACACCCACCTCGCCACAACCTCCTTTCAGGTAGTTGTAGAGAGCGATAAGGTCTCCCCTCAGCCTCCTTTTCTCCAGGCTAAACAACCCCAGTTCCCTCAGCTGCTCCTCATAGGACTTGTTCTCTAGACCCTTCACCAGCTTCGTTGCCCTTCTTTGGACCCTCTCCAGCACCTCAATGTCTTTCTTGTAGTGAGGGGCCCAAAACTGAACACAGTATTCGAGGTGCGGCCTCACCAGTGCCGAGTACAGGGGGACAATCGCTTCCCTAGTCCTGCTGGCCACACTATTTCTGATACAAGCCAGGATGCTCTTGGCCTTCTTGGCCACCTGGGCACACTGCCGGCTCATGTTCAGCCGGCTGTCGACCAACACCCCCAGGTCCTTTTCCACCGGGCAGCTTTCCAGCCACTCTTCCCCAAGCCTGTAGCATTGCATGGGGTTGTTGTGACCCAAGTGCAGGACCCAGCACCTAGCCTTGTTGAATCTCATACACTTGGCCTCGGCCCATCGATCCAGCCTGTCCAGATCCCTCTGTAGAGCCTTCCTACCCTCAAGCAGATCAACACTCCCGCCCAACTTGGTGTCATCTGCAAACTTCCTGAGGGTGCACTCGATCCCCTCATCCAGCTCACTGATAAAGATATTAAACAGAACTGGCCCCAATACTGAGCCCTGGGGAACACCACTTGTGACCGGCTGCCAACTGGATTTAACTCCATTCACCACCACTCCTTGGGCCCGGCCATCCAGCCAGTTCTTAACCCAGAGAAGAGTACACCCATCCAAGCCATGAGCAGCCAGTTTCTCCAGGAGAATGCTGTGGGAAACAGTGTCAAAGGCTTTACTAAAGTCCAGGTAGACAACATCCACAGCACATCCGGGACCTCCCCGGTTAGCCAGGACTGCTGATAAATGATTGAAAGTGACTTGGTGAGCAATTCCACCAGCTCCCTCAGTACCCTTGTGTTGTGGTTTAACCCCAGTCAGCAACTAAGCACCACGCAGCCGCTTCCCCCTTCCCCCTCCCAGTGGGGTGAGGAGGAGGAAAGAGGGGAAAAAAAGTAAAACTCATGGGTTGAGATAAGAACAGTTTAATAACTAAAGTAAAATATAATACTAACAATACTAATAATGAAATATAATAATAATAATAGGAATGAAAAGGAATATAACAAAAAAGGAGGGGGAGGAAGGGAAAAAACAAAACAAAACAAAACAAACCCCACCAGTGATGCACAATGCAATTGCTCACCACCCGCTGACCGATGCCCAGTTAGTTCCCGAGCCACGATCCGCGCCGCCCGGCCAACTCTCCCCTGTTTATATACTGGGCATGACGTTCCATGGTATGGAATACCCCTTTGGCTAGTTCGGGTCAGCTGCCCCGGCTCTGCTCCCTCCCAGCTTCTTGCACACCTGCTTGCTGGCAGAGCAGGGGAAACTGAAAAGTCCTTGGCTTAAGATAAGCGCTCCTTAGCAACAACTAAAACATCAGGGTGTTATCATCAACATCATTCTCACACTAAATCCAAAACACAGCACTATACCAGCTACTAAAAAGAAAGTTAACTCTGTCCCAGCCGAAACCAGGACACCTTGGGTGGATCCCATCTGGCCCCATAGACTTGTGCATGTCTAAGTGGTGTAGCAGGTCACTAACCATTTCCCCTTGTATTATGGGGGCTTCATTCTGCTCCCCGTACTTGTCTTCCAGCTCAGGGGGCTGGGTATCCCGAGACAACTGGTCTTACTATTAAAGACTGAGGCAAAGAAGGCATTAAGTACCTCAGCCTTTTCCTTATCCTTTGTCACTATGTTTCCCCCCCGCATCCAGTAAAGGATGGAGATTCTCCTTAGCCCTCCTTTTGTTGCTAATGTATTTATAGAAACATTTTTTATTGTCTTTTACAGCAGTAGCCAGATTAAGTTCTAGTTGGGCTTTGGCCCTTCTAATTTTCTCCCTGCATAACCTCATGACATCTTTATGGTCCTCCTGAGTTGCCTGCCCCTTCTTCCAAAGGTCATAAACTCTCTTTTTTTCCCTGAGTTCCAGCCAAAGCTCTCTGTTCAGCCAGACCAGTCTTCTTCCCCGCCGTCTTGTCTTTCAGCACATAGGGACAGCCTGCTCCTGTGCCTTTAAGTTTTCCTTCTTGAAGAATGTCCAGCCTTCCTGGACTCCTTTGCCCTTCAGGACTGCCTCCCAAGGGACTCTGTCAACCAGGCCCCTAAACAGGCCAAAGTCTGCCCTCTGGAAGTCCAAGGTAGCAGTTCTGTTAACCCCTCTCCTTACTTCTCTGAGAATCAAAAACTCTATCATTTCATGATCGCTATGCCCAAGATGGCCTCCAACCATCACATCACCCACAAATCCTCCTCTGTTCACAAACAACAGGTCCAGCAGGGCCCCTTCCCTAGATGGCTCACTCACCAACTGCGTCAGGAAGTTATCATCTTCCACACACCCCAGGAACCTCCTAGACTGTTTCCTCTCTGCTGTATTGTATTTCCAGCAGACATCTGGTAAGTTGAAGTCCCCCATGAGAACAAGGGCTAGCGATCGTGAGACTTCTCCCAGCTGCTTATAGAATATTTCATCTGCCTCTTCATCCTGGTTGGGTGGTCTATAACAGACTCCCACCATGATATCTGCCTTGTTGGCCTTTCCCCTGGTTCTTACCCATAAACACTCGACCCTTTCATCACCACGAGGGTTCACCTCACTCCATGGTGTCTATTCCTCCAGCCCAATAAGCTACTCGGCTGGTGATAGAATGGGATGCATTTGCCAGGTCGGGTCCTAAATTTAAGAAAACTCCTGGACCCCAAAAGCCGTTTGCTTCACTTCCATTCAGCATTATTCAGTCGCCACCACTTAGGCAGATTCACCACAAATACTGTTTCAGTTTCATCTGGCTTTCTGCCGTATTTTTCTTGTAAATTTGCCAATTGTAACAGATCCCAGGGAGTGATTCGCATAGTATATCACAGAGCACCACCCCGAGGTCCTTCAGACTGTTGTTTTAATGATGGGTCTGGCTTCATATTCAGGGGTATTTGAGGGAAACAAAGAATCATCTTCCCCTTGTTCGCTATCATCAGGGTCACCCCATATAATTCCATCCCATTCTTCAGGGGATACAATTAATTTCCTAATTAATTTCCTAAAACGTCAGGGGGATGAGGAGCCCGCATAAGCATAATTTCAACCTTTTCTTCCAATTTTTGTTTTTTCTCCTTTTCTTCCTGTAACTGTTTCTGCAGCTGCTCAATTTTCAAGGACAATAATAACTCGGCTGCCTTTCTGCCTTCTATTTCCTCTCTCAGATCTTGTTTTTCTCTATTTATGTTTTTCCTTTCCTGAAAAGCGGCTTCTAGGCAGGTGCCTAACATCTTACAAATAATTCCTTTTCCTTTACCATCCTTTATATGGTCCCTGGCCACCTTTAGCTGTTCTTCCACAGCTTTCCAATCATGCCAATTATCACGAGCCCATTCTTCTGAGAATCTGGGACTTGGACTTACTCCATGCCTCTGTAAGTAATCAGTGATACTATTTGCCATCCTGCCAACTATGCCAATTTGTCGCGGATGATCGATTTAGGATCCTTAAAGAATCTGTAAAAGTGCGACTTAACAGAGTTCGATGGCAAGGTTCACTCTATTACTTACTACATGGGAGAAACATACAAAGGAAAATCAAGTTAGAATCCATTTTCCATGATTTGCACAGAGATCGGAGATGCAAAAAGGTAAGGGAGACCCTCCCATTGAGTCACGAGGTTCAGAATGGACCCCCTTGCTTTCTAAACTCCTAATGGAGCTTAGGTGTGGCTAGATCCAAACTTAGTCTCAGATCTGGTCAATGGTTTATATCTAAGAGATTCAAAGGGTAAAGAAAACCTCCCATTGAGTCACGAGGTTCAGAATGGACCCCCTTGCTTTCTAAACTCCTGCTCAGAGAGGAGTCTAGGTGCAGCTGGATCCAATCTTAGTCCCAGACTTGGTCAACGGTTTATGGCTAAGGGAATTATATGTGCACAATCAATCCTTTATATCACTTAGTTAGGATTTCAAAGTTTAGCATGCTATTAATCACTTACTGATCCGTCCAGGCATCCGGTGTTCGAGCCCTTGGTTTCCCAAAACAGACTCTCAGGCATCGAGTCTTATAAAAATAAATAATTTAATAGAGTGGTACAGCAGCAGAGTCAGCTCCAGCGGAGTACCTCCGGGAGGGACCGAAGGAAGGGGGAAGGAGAAGGAGAGGAAGGAAGGACCCGAACAAAGAAATCCCTGGGCAATTATACCCTTACAGACTATTCACCCGCCCCTCACACATTCTTCACACTCTCTTCGCGTGCCTTCCACACGCCCTTTGGTCCAATAGTGATTCTGGTCTGACACCTTCTGACTCCTTATTGGATTCCTTCACTGTCTCCAGACAGGCCGTTCGTTGTCTTGTCGAGTTGCAGGTGCTGTTGACAGTTGTAGCCTTGAAGCCTCCTTATCTTCTGATTTACGCTGGCTCTGGAGGCCCCTGTTTTGACTAAGTAGGTACACGTTCGGTAAATCTAAGTGAAAGTTTATAGCTTGTGGCCTAAGGCTTCAGCAAATCTAGCTACTCATGCTAAGTAAGTAAAGCTAAGCAAACAGCATACTAAATCACACAACATTATAACTCTAAGGGATTCATTCTATTTAAAACTTACTTATTTAAGCTAAATGACTAATATCTCTTAACATTGAGAGGCATCCCTACTCAAGGGGAGAGTTGCCTGGCGTGCAGTCCAGTTGTTGTCCAGGGAGAACTCAAATTGGGCTCATCCAACGATCTGTCATTGGTAAATATCTCGTTGCTGGAGATCATCGTCATGCAGCCACACTGCCTAGCAGGGAGAGCTCAAAGAAGGCTCACTTAGGCAGTCATATTTATGGGATAAAGTGGTTGGCTCGTAGTCAAATTGCATTCAATGGAAGAGGTATGCACGAGACTCCTTGTACCCACAACTTTCACTGTGTTGCTCTGCTCCTTTGTGGGTTTCCTAGAGGAGATCTTGGCCCAGCTACGTCTCAGGTCTTTACCTCCTTTGGAGCCTGTACCAAACTGCTGCTGGTTTGGTTAAGGGGGTTGAGTGCATCCATTACACCTCGCTAGCTCCCTTATGGAAGGGATTATGTGAAATGGTTGCCTTCAATGTTATTGCTGCTTGTGCCAGTTAGATTAAGTCTATGCCTTTCCATGCTGCACTAACATTTTTATTTTTCTATTCAAGCATACTCTGATTTTGTTATCCTTCTTGTCTAGGGCATCCTATTCCATTCAAATTCTTATGTTCGAGTAAGCTGAAAACATCTCCTCTGGTTGGGCTTTCAATCACCTATATTAGGCTCACATTTTCCCTAGTCTTCCTTTTCTCGCCTATGTATTTACAGAAGCCCTTCCTGTTGTCTTTGACATCCTTGGACAGATTCAATTCCATTTGGGTGTTAGCTCTTCTAACTTTGTCCCTGGATGCTCGGACAATGTTTCTCTATTCCTCCCAGGTTACCCATCCTTGCTTCCACCCTCTGTATGCTTTCTTTTTGTGTTTGAGTTTGGCCAGGAGCTCCTTGTTTATCGACACAGGCCTCCTGGCATTTTTGCCTGACTTACTTTCTATTCATTGGGATGGAACTCTCCTAAGCTTGGAGAAGGTGATCCTTGAATATCAACCAGCTTTCTTGGGCCCCTCTTCCCTCGAGGGCCTTATCATAGAATAGAATCATAGAACGATTTGGGTTGGAAGGACCTTGAAAGATCATCTAGTCCAACCCCCCTGCCATGGGCAGGACATCTTTCACTAGATCAGGTTGCTCAAAGCCCCGTCCAACCTGACCTCGAACACTTCCAATGATGGGGCATCCACAACCTCTCTGGGCAACCTGTTCCAGTGCCTCACCACCCCCACAGTGAAGAATTTCTTCCTTATATCTAATCTGAATCCACCCTCTTTTAGTTTAAATCTGTTATCCCTTCTCCTATCACTGCAGGCCCTGGTAAAAAGTCTCTCTGTGTCTTTCTTATAAGCCCCCTTTATATATTGAAAGGCCACAATAAGGTCTCCCTGGAGCCTTCTCTTCTCCAGGCTGAACAACCCCAACTCTCTCAGCCTTTCTTCATAGGAGAGGTGTTCCAGCCCTCTGATCGTTTTTGTGGCCCTCCTCTGGACCCACTCTAACAGGTCCATGTCTTCCTCGTGCTGGAGGCCCAGGGCTGGATGTAGTACTCCAGGTAGGGTCTCACAAGAGCGGAGTAGAGGGGGAGAATCCCCTTCCTCAACCTGCTGGCCACGCTTCTTTTTATGCGGCCCAGGATACGATTTGCTTTCTGGCTGCAAGCGCACATTGCCGGCTCACGTCCAACTTTTCATCCACCAGTATCCCCAAGTCCTTCTCTGCAGGGCTGCTCTCAATCCATTCATCCTCCAGTCTGTACTGATATTGGGATTGCCCGACCCAGGTGCAGGACCTTGCACTTGGCCTTGTTGAACTTCATGAGGTTTGCATGGGCCCACTCCTCAAGCCTGTCAAGGTCCCTCTGGATGGCATCCCTTCCCTCTAGCCAATCAACTGCACCACACAGCTTGGTGTTGTCTGCAAACTTGCTGAGGGTGCACTCAATCCTACTGTCTATGTCATTAATAAAGATATTAAACAGTATTGGTCCCAGTACGGACCCCTGAGGGACACCACTCGTTACTGGTTTCCACTTGGACATTAAGCCGTTGACTATAACTCTTTGGATGTGGCCATCCAGCCAGGTCCTTATTCATCTAACAGTCCATCTGTCAAACTCATATCTCTCCAATTTAGCAGCAAGAATGTTGTGGGGGACCGTGTCAAAGGCCTTACAGAAGTCCAGGTAGATGACATCAGTTGCTCTTCCCTTGTCCTCTGATGCAGTCACTCCATTGTAGAAGGCCACTAGATTAGTCAGGCACAATTTGCCCTTGGTGAAGCCATGTTGGCTGTCTCTAATCACCTCCCTGTCTTCCATATGTTTCGACGTGTCTTCCAGGAGGATCTGTTCCATGATCTTACTGGGCACGGAGGGAGGCTGACTGGTCAGTAGTTCCCAGGTCCTCCTTTTTGCCCTTTTTAAAAACGGGCGTGATGTTTCCCTTTTCTCCAGTCACTGGGACTTTGCCTGACTGCCATGACTTTTCAACTATGATTGAGAGTGGCTTATCAACTGCATCAGCCAATTCCCTCAGGACCCTGGGATGCATCTCGTCAGTTCCCATGGACTTGTGTATGTTCAGGTTCCTCAGGTGGTCTCGATCCTGATCTTCTCCTATGATGGGAGGACTTCATTCCCCCAGTCCCTGCCTTGAGTTTCAGGGACTTGAGAGATGTGGAAGAGCAATTGCCAGTGAAAGCTGAGGCAAAAAACTGTTGAGTACCTCAGCCTTCTCCATGTCAGTTGTCACCAGATCCTCCGTCTCATTTATCGAGGTGGGTACAATTTCTTTAGTCTTCCTTTTCTGACCAACGTACCTGTAGAAGCCCTTCTATTATTCTTCACATTCCTTGCCATATTCAGCTCCAACTGTGCCTTAGCTTTCCTGATCCCATCCCTATGCATCTGGCAGTATCCCTATATTCTTCCCAGGAGCCGTGTCCCTGCTTCCACTGTCTATGCATTTCCCTCTTGTGTTTCAGTTTGACCAGGAGGTCCTTACTGAGCCATGCTGGTCTCCTGCCTTCCTTGCCTGATTTCTTATACATGGGAATTGAGAGCTCTTCTGCTCTAAGAAAAAACGTCCTTAAAGAGCTGCCAGCTTCCTCCTTCTCCTTTATCCCTGAGGCAGTTTCTCAGGGGTTCCCATCCACTAATTCCTTAAACAACTGAAAGTTTGCTCTCCTAAAATTCAGGGTCTTTACTCTTCACCGGGCCCATATCCCTCAAGATCGTGAATTCCACCAGGGCATGATCACTGCAATCCAGGCTGCCACCAATCTTGACCTCTGCAATAAGTTCCTCTGCATTGGTGAGCAACAGGTCCAGTAACACATCTCCTCTGGTCAGGCTGTCTGTTGCTGGGATTAAGAAATTATCCTCGATGCACTCCAAGAATCTCCTAGACTGCTTGCAGTTTGCTGTGCCGCTTTTCCAGCAGATGTCAAGGTGGTTGAAGTCCCCTAGCAGGATCAGGGCCTGCTAGCGTGATGCTTCCTGTAGTTTAAGAACGCTTCATTGATATCCTCCCCTTGATCAGGTGGCCTGTAGTAAACACCAGCCATGAGATTTCCTTTGTTGGCTTGGTCTCTAATTTTCACCCATAAGTTCTTGACCTGTTCATTGCTATTTTTCAGAGACAGTTCTGTGCAATCAATCCTTTTTTTATGTAGAGGGCACCCCTCCACACCTTTCCTTCCTTGCCTGTCCTGAACAGTTTATAGCCATCGTTTGCAGTGCTTCAATCATGTGATTCATCCCACCAAGTTTCAGTGATAGCAATCAGATCATAGCTTTCCAGCTGCACAGTGGTTTCCAGCTCCTCCTGTTTGTTACCTATTCTGCATGCATTGGTATAGAGACACTTCAGTTTTAGACTGTCGACTGTCTCACCTTTTTGGTGGAACCTTTTTGGAGGGTTGGGGGCATTTCTCAGTCCTCTGGTAGGTGCGCTCATCCACCCTGTTTCTTGTGAGTACACAAGTGTCACGGCTTTGGACCCCACCCCCCAAGTTTGTTAGTGTGTTTTACACTAGCGATTCACTAAGTCAGCCAATCTACCAGCAAAGATTCTCTTTCCTCTTCTAGATAGGTGGATCCCATTTCTCCTCAATAGGCTGTATTCATCAAAGAACATCCTGTGATCATAGAAGCCAAAGCCCTGGCAATGACACCAGCCACAAAGCCAAGCGTTGATCTGCATGATGTGTTGACTTCTGCCCACACCCCTATCTCTGACTGGCAAGACAGAGGAGAAGATCATTTGGGCACCTGTCCCCTTCACTTGTGCCCCCAGAGCTCTGAAGTCCTGCTTGATCTTGCCCAGGGTTTGCTTTACCGTGTCATTGGTGCCCACATGGAAAAGAAGTAGAGGACAGTAGTCTCTGCTTTTTACCAGTTGTGGCAGTCTCTCTGTGACATCCCAGATCTTGGCTCCCGGCAAGCAGCTAACTTCCCTTGACTGTATATCAGGCTAGCAAATGGGTGCCTCGGCGCTTCTCAGCAGAGAGTCACCCACTACTAGCACTCACCACTTCCTTTTGCAGCTTTTAGTGTGTGCAACTGGTGTGGTTTCTCCCTGTGAGTCTTGTTCATTGGTTTCATCCACTGCCAAGACTTCATGTCTGTTGCTGGTTGGTACATACAAGGAAATGGGGGGGAAGTGATATCCTGTTGCCATGAGTTACTAGAGACCATGGAGCCTCATTCTCCAAGGTGCTGTCTGTTCGCTGTTCACCCTCCCTAATACAGTGTAACCTGCTGACTTCCTCCTGCAGCTCCTCTACCCACTGCCTGAGTGACTCCACCAGAGCACACCTCCCACAGGTGGAGCTTCTACCCTTCTCCACCCAGGAGTGTGTGGTACAGACTTTACAGCCCTCCACCTGGACAGCAGCTTCTCTGATTAGGAAGCTCTGTCTGGGTGGCTGCCTCCACTTGTCCCAAGCTAGTCTGACTAAGTAGATGGTTCCCAGCTGCTGCAGAGTGCAGCCCTTGCCTGGCCTCTGCCACCGTGCTTCTGATGATCTCAAAGTACTGCCTAATAACCCTTCTAATTACCTGGAGACCTCAAGCTGCTGGGTAGGTTTGCACAGCCACCAGCTAGCTGGGGTGACCTTCGGGGCTGCAGCCTAAGCCTACTTTCAAGTACAAGGGAAGGAGGATTTACCAGCATAGTGGGCTCATATGATATTCTAATCTCACATTACCCTAAGGGTAGGTATTCAAGTAGATTCATTTTCAGAAGTTTTCAGAGGCATTTAATATGAACAAATTCAGCTTCCCTATCCCTTTTGCAGTAGATAAGAAAAAGATGCTCGGTATCCAGTCCTTCCACAGTTTTGATTTTGTTGCTAAAGATTATCACCATGTTACATTGCCAGATTTCCATGAAATGTCACAGACTGCAAATTTATTGAAAATGTTTGGCTAGATGGTATCTTTTAGGGTAACATTGTCTTTGTAAAACAACCTAATACTACATTTATTATCTGAAATAGGAGGCTTTGATTGGATCTTAGCTGATCAAGTTCTTGAGCTTTTATGACATCCGACTGAGATGTCAGTTTAAGTCAGAACTACTAGACATTTAGGGAAGTAAGCGTTTGCAACCCAGAAATGCATTTGCTCTTTTCATAGCCTGCTTTACTACATATTTATTTTAATTGGTGAAGTTAAAAGACTGTCACTACATCATTGCCACCTATTCACATTCAACCAAAACCCATTCCATAACCTACAGTCAAGGTGAGGGATTGCATTTCGTTGCTATAGCGTATCGCAGCCCTACACAATCAGATAGATCAGACAGATTTTGATCTCAGATACACAAGTCTGACATTCAATTCAAATGTATTTCCTTGACAGGAAGTGCTCCTGATGTTGGTGTGAATGGAAAAGTGTTGTCACAGCTTTGACACATCCTTTTTCTCTACCATTTGACATTTTGCTTTTGTCTTCCCTTGGCATTCTTTTCAAGAATTATGCAGCAATCAATATTTTTGGTTGTTTTCACAAAAAGGCAAAAGAAAATATGTTTGTTTCAATTCATACATACAGTTGTATTGTTGCTTGGTGGTCTTATTCACTACCTTTGCAGCATTAAGATAGATAATTTAGCACATCTTCTGTAACAACAGAAAATGTGGTGAAAAGATCTGTTAGCTGATACTTAAAGACCTTTGTTTGGCTGAAACTAAAAAATAACCAACAGAATAAATTGTCCAAGATGATTTTTTTATGGTACCTTTAACTAAATTGTTCATTTGAAAGAGAGAAAACTAATATTTCTAATATTATGTATTCATATTTCACAAAATTGCCATTTTTCTTCTAGTATGTAATACTGATGCTTGCTCAATTAGGCCTACTAATACAAAGTATTAAGGGGAAAAATAATGAAGATTGGAACCAGTCCTATATACTGAGTCAAATCTTTCACAGTAAATACTGTTTCAATTTAAGTGCACAAATGGCCTGATACTCACATGCAGCCTGGGAGCTGGAACATTCAAATGCAGCTCATTACTTATTACAGAATAGTTACTGAGATACACTGCAAATTAAAAGCAATCCAATGTAGTGGTGTCCTCTTAAATCAAAATGACAAAAAAGCAAGTAAAAGAGAAAGAAGTAGAGGAAAATTTAATACAAAGTTGAAAGTGGTCATTGTGTTAAGGCATCTTTGAATGAAAATAATTTTATAGCAATTTTTAAAGTAAGTCTGAGGAATAGCACACAATCCATTGCAATGAAAGTATAGGTCTCTGCTTTTTCATAGATTATGTGGGATCTTTAGATGGATAGATGTGTTGGTTAGCACAAAACTGAAACATCAGGTGAACCTCAAGAAACTAGAATCAATCCTAGTAACAGCTTTAGAAACAGCAGTATCAGCTTATATCTGGAGGATATAAATATATCTGGAGAATATATATCTGAAGGATGGGAGTTGCCCTTTATGTGAGAGAGCAATTGGAATGCATGGAGCTCTGCCTGGGATGGATGAGGAGCCAACTGAGACCTTATGGGCAAGATTAAAGAAAAGACTAAGATGAGTGACATTGCAGTGGGTGTCTGCTATAGCCACCTGACCAGGAAGAACACATGGATGAGGCCCTTTACAGACAGATAGGAGCAGCCTGGTTTATCTAATACCCAGGCAACATTACAACAGGCAATTCAGTCACCTGTCCACCTTAGTGCCCATGGACAAGATAATGGTATTTCACTTACAATCATCTCCCTATTAAATCAGTCCATTTTCCTCAGAATAAATATGGGTGCAGCAAATTTTGCAGTTTGTCCAATGCATACTATTTTTATAATGCTAGATTAGCTTTGTATGAAGAGTAAGGATATCCTAGACTATCTTTGCCTTTTAGGGTTCAATTTTTAGTATTTATTTGCTAAATCTCACTAAACATAAAAATATATTTATACATGCTGTGCACCTAATGAACTACCACTGATGGCAAGAAGAATTTATCTTCACATTTATTTCAATGAATTCTAAAAACAATTATAGCTTGCAATCCTGATAGAGCTTTACCATTTTATTATTTAATAATGTTGTCCCTATCTGTGGTGCTATTTTTAGAGATTGATTTGAGAAATGTTGCTAACTTCTGGGCTCATGGATTTGTGACTGTTGATATATGCATTTCCCTTTTACTCCAAGCTTGATAGTATGAGCCACTTCAAAATATTGTAAAGTTGCCTGCACGACCTTTCTCATAAATGTAGGATGTCTCCATTTGAATATCATCTACTTGTGAAATAAAAATTAGAATGAAAAGGCAAATCAAACATGAACAATTTCAGTTTACCAAAGTGTACTCTTTGATCTGAAACCAAGTGGAAAAACACATCAGTCGGCACACGCTCCCAAAGAGTCAGAAACAAAACATACTTAACACTATTGCTGAAGAATCCACAGATACCTCTTACATCTCACTAAGAAATGTTGTCCAGTTGTACTGGAGACAAATTCCCTAGTTATTGAAGAGAAGACATATTTAGAGTAATTGACTATCATCATACATGTGTCTACCATCGTGCTTCAGAGATGATTTGTGGAGCCTTGTTTTAGAGACAAAAGAGTAGTTCACTAGCCTCTATATTTTGTTCAGTCCTTGCCTTGCTGACAGATCAGTTCCCAGATGAACAGATGTAGCTTTTTATTCTGGGGACATTAGTCCAGTAGGAAGAATACTTAAAATCACAACATTAATTCAAAATAAGGTGTGAAATGATGAAGATGGTCTTTTGTTACCAACCCATGATGGATTGTAAGTCTTAAACCTACTGTTGAAATAAATCATTCTATAACCCATTACAAGCTTCCTGAAATATTACAACTATTATGCCAAGCACTTATGTTCCATTCCTTATTCTTATGGAAAAGTTATCACAAAGTACATTCCCACAGGTACCTGGAATAATGTCTTTGTTGTTGTTTTTGTTATTTCTTTCCTAGATTTTTTCCTCTAGCTGAGCATCAGACACACTGAGAAACATGCCTGAGCAAAGCAATGATTACAGGGTTGTTGTGTTTGGGCTGGAGGAGTTGGCAAAAGTTCTTTGGTCTTGAGATTTGTGAAAGGCACTTTCAGAGAGAGCTACATCCTACCATTGAAGACACCTATCGGCAGGTGATCAGCTGTGATAAGAGTATATGCACTTTGCAGATAACTGACACTACAGGGAGCCATCAATTTCCAGCCATGCAACGTCTTTCTATTTCTAAAGGACATGCTTTCATTTTGGTTTACTCTATCACCAGCCATCAGTCTTTGGAAGAACTCAGACCCATCTATGAAAAATATGTCAGATTAAAGGAGATGTAGAAAGCATTCCAATAATGCTGGTGGGGAACAAAAATGATGAGAACCAAAACCGAGAGGTGGAGAGCAGTGAAGGAGAGGCCATGGCCAAGAAGTGGAAGTGTGCCTTTATGGAGACCTCTGCCAAGCTGAATCACAATGTGAAGGAGTTATTCCAAGAGCTACTAAACCTAGAGAAATGCAGGACTGTGAGTTTACAAATTGATGGCAAAAAAAAACAAGCAGCAGAAAAGGAAAGAGAAGCTGAAAGGCAAATGTGTGGTGATGTGAAACTGCACTGCCATGAGTCAGTCATGCAGTCTTGTCAGTCTGACAATACCAGTGTGAAACCTATAGGCAACAAGAACCATACAAGACTCTATTTATTAGTATCCGTTTTAAAAGAAATGTTTGGAATTTGAAAAAAAATGGGTTACTGTGGTTATGTCATGGTTTAACCCCAGTCAGCAACTAAGCAACTCTATCCCAGCCGAAACCAGGACAGGTTACTATGAAAAAAACCAACAATTCAGAAATCACGTGCTCCAGCTACCAGTGAAAAAAATCAGGAAGTAAAAAAAAGACAGGCCAGGATCTAATTTATAATTTACAGAAGAAAACAAATTTCATCCTTGGCATACTGTGGAAGATTTGGAAGTCAACTTCATATTTATTTTTGCATATAACTGCGATGGAAGGCAATGTATCTATGTAACATAATGTTAGAAGAAAACCAAACAAATGCCCATGAAGAAATCTAGAATGTATAAATGCATGCTGGATTAATTTATCATATCCTTTAAGAATGCTGTGATCAAACAGTTATCTGCAATTTTCAGTACTGACTGCTGTGGCTGTGTGCATAAGGTAATCTCAGATTTGCCAAATAAATGAACTGTTTTGCACTAAAGGGTAGCACAGTTAAAAGGAATGGAGATTCCCTCTACCTACCACAGCATGAGATGTCTTTCTAGTATGGTGCAATGCTTGAACTGAAGGATGGGAAAAACCAACCCCTGTAGGAGAGATGGAGATCATCTCCTTTCTTAACCCATTACTTCAAGAACAACCTGGTACTTCTTCTGCCCCAAGATATTTTAGAAGAGCAGATGTTTGCCTTTGGAGAAGTCAGATTGTATAAAAATGGTGTGCATATACCAACAGAAACTTCCCAGGAAGGAGTGGCTGGGGACTCCCCTACACATGCCTCTATGGAAAAAGCTCAGTTCAAGCACTGCTGATGGGTACACAGTGTGATTAGTCAATGAACTGGAAGTCTATTGAAATGGTGGTGCTGCTGGAGGGCATCAGTGTAGTACACAAAGTTTTATTCAAATTACCAGATTAGCCAAGTAAAACTTCTTTATATTACTATATTTCAATTAGAATGGGTTTGCATTCATGCTAAACATCCAATACGCTACTTTTGCCTTTACATTGTCTAAAGGTTTTATACTGACCATTTAAACTTATGCTTTGGACTGCTGCAACTATTTATAGAACCAAATCCTATGTCTTGAGTTAGGCCCACAAGAGTATCTGTCGTGGTTTAACCCCAGCCAGCAACTAAGCACCACGCAGCCGCTTCCCCCTCCCCCTCCCAGTGGGGTGGGAGGAGGAGGGAAAAAAAAAAGTAAAACTCGTGGGTTGAGATAAGAACACTTTAATAACTAAAGTAAAATAAAATACACTACTAACTAAGAATAATAATACTACTATAATAATAGTAATTGTAATGAAAAGGAATATAACAAAAAAAAGGAAATAGCACCCAAGAAAAGACAAGTGATACACAATGCAATTGCTCACCACCTGCTGACTGATGCCCCAGCAGCGATCCGCCCTCCCGGCCAACTCCCCCCTGTTTATATACTGGGCATGATGTTCCATGGTATGGAATACCCCTTTGGCTAGTTCGGGTCAGCTGCCCCGGCTGTGTCCCCTCCCAGCTTCTTGCACACCTGCTTGCTGGCAGAGCATGGGAAACTGAAAAGTCCTTGGCTTAAGATAAGCGCTCCTTAGCAACAACTAAAACATCAGAGTGTTATCAACATCATTCTCACACTAAATCCAAAACCCAGCACTGTACCAGCTACTAAGAAGAGAGTTAACTCTGTCCCAGCCGAAACCAGGACAGTATCTAATAGAAGATTTGCCAGGGTAAGTACTACAGGATTTGTCATATTAAGAGTTGCAGTCAGAACTGTGTTAAGGTGCAAAACAAGGTTCAGAATAGAAAAAAAAACGGTTCAAACCACTCTGTCAGGGGAAATTGCTCTTCTCAAAATCTTTGGAAGGGGAAAAATGTATTCAATGTGAGTTTTCTGGATCTATCTCCAAAGCTTTTTTTAAAAACTAATATGAATGGTTAAAGTATGTTTCTTACTGATAACAGTGAAAAAAAGACCATCAAAGATAAAAGAAGCACATACTTTTTTTTAAAGGACACATCGAAATTGTATAAGCTACAATTTGTACCTTAGGAACTGCTTTGAAATAATAAAAACAAAACACTATTTTGAGAAATGTGTATGTCAAAATCATACTATGGGAAAATGCAATCAAGTACTAGTATTATTAGTATGCATGCTGTTGCATTATAAATGTCTTCTAAGAGCTGTTTAAATTCAGTATTCTCATTAAAAATTGTTACCTTGTTGTTCTCCAAGCTATTGCTTGTTTACCTTATACCTTCCAAACAGAAGTACAGATGTTTCATAGGTAGGTTGATACCCTACGTTTCTTTGAGCAAGAATTGCTATTAGCACACTCTAGAAAGGAGCACAAATTTTGTCATTCACTCAGAAGAATACTGATTTCAGTATTTGTCATTCACTCAGAATGACTCACACACTTTTATCATTCACTCATAAGAATACTGATTTCAAAGAGGACAGAATTTTGTGTGTATTTCATTGCATTAGAAGAGAAAATCGGAGAGAGCATGAAAAAGCTAAAGTTCTTCCTTAGCAATAAATTCCTGGCTCTTATACAATGCTTTTTCTCCATAAGTCTCAAAGCACTTTACAAAAAGGACAGCATCATCATCTTAACTTCACAGATGGTGAAACTGAGGCACAAAGAGGTGAAGTAACTTTAACAGAGGTTACTCAGCAGGCTAGTGACAGACCCAGGAATAAAACCAGATCTTCCTGAGTCCCCGTCCAGTGCTCTGTCTATGTTTGGTCAGATTGCCTCTTCATATTCTTATATTCTTCATATTCAGTCTGTCAATAGATCAAACAGTATTTCCAGATGAGGGATGCAATGCATTTAAAAGCACTATGTTTAGTAAGACTTTTATACGTGTTTATACATTTACTCTGTAAGCAAATGTTTGAAGATTCTCATCTTTACAGGTTTGGATTTCAGTAGCAAAACTGGAAAATTAAAAGGGTGAACACACTTAGGGAGTAATGGGCATACACGGAGGTCAGCAGTATAGAGGTCTCCAGTTGATGCTAATGGACCAGTGCCAAAGGCCATGCATGGCACACGTCTAAGCAGCCTGTGTGGAATAAGGGTACAGAAACTTAAATAAAAAAGGCCATATAAATACAAAGATCCTTATTATAGTATTACTTTCACTGGAGGAACTATTTACATGATGAGGAATCTTACAGAAATAGAATATAGGGGATTTGAATTAGACTCAAAGGTTATGACTGTAATGGCATTACAGGCTGAAATTTGGCCCTTGACTTTAGTGGAAGGTTCCAGATGGCAAGTGAAGAGTAATTGTGTGGCAAAGGTGGAAATAAAACAAGTAAACACCTGTTGTCAAACTTAAGGACCATTTCCTTTAGTTCCCAGTTGATCCCTCTCCTGTTACATAATAAACCATGAATTATTTCATGGACTTGCATTTATCAAAGCAAGGCCAGTACAGAAGCATATGTTCATGAACCACAGACTTGAAAGAGAACATATTTTATACTCTTGCATTGTCATTGTAGTCTATACTACTAGATTTTACATATCTTATATATGTGTGAGCTGGTTTAAAACATTTGTTTTACTATTGCTTATACAAACTTTTTTTTTTTAAATACAAAAAAATACCAGTAAGGTAAATAAGAAAATATCGAGCTTTATTACATTTTGTGTTTTCTTTGGGAATGTGATACCAGTATAATAAACTCTTAAAATGTGCAGAAATAACAAGACATCTAAAACATGTAAAACCTACAGTGAATTTTAGCACCTAGAAAACATGAGCTGGACAACTCAACTCTTCACAACACATGACTTTATATATGTATATGGAGTATAAGATATATGTTATCATGAAAACGTGTTCTTGAGATTTCATTAGCAAATATTTTATTAAAAACTCTAGATATAAGGTCATTTGTGCCTACAAGTTTCTGTGTGTTTCCAGCGATGTTCTGAACATAAAAAATAAAGTTTTAAATGCAAACACAAGTTTGGAAAAAGCCTGTTGGTGCCCGAACTGCATTTATTTCATAAGTATTTTAAATAAGTCTTTCTCAAATAGTGACAAAGGCAATCCCTAAATTGAAATAGATTCATACATGTTAGGCAGTTCCTTAAGTCTGCAGCTATAGAAATCAGACTCCTGAAAAGGGTAAGAATTAGAGCAGTATTATCTGATCTAAAGTTTACCTTTCTTTTACTGTAGTGAGACAAACAACTACATTTTCAAAGCAATCTACCTTCTTCATAAAAACCAAGACTATAACTGGGTGTTTCTTCTCATCACCAAAAACCAAAATAGTCCTGGAATATATTCTATTATTATTTTTTTAAAAATGACTGATGTGAACTTAGTAAATTGACATTTACTATATGGATATTGCAATTCCTCCTCTTTCCTACCAAATGAGTTAGTTTTAGCTTACTGATGCTTTTGTGAAATTTCCTAAGCCAAACAACTACTGCATATTATATTACCACCTGTTGCAAAAAATGTCAAATATATTACATTAACACTTCTTGTAATTCAGAAGAGGTGGTAACATTTGTTCAGTTAAATATAATTCTGTATGTAAGCAATAATACATACACAGTAGAGGAAAGGATCAATAAACAAGCATGAATACTTACACACACTGGTAAGCATTTGAACGATTGTTGAAATATTGAGTATTGAATGTAAATTTCATATCACTGTAAAGTAATTGGACATGGTAGTTAAGAAAGCTTTTGTTTTTTGAAAACAACGCCCCAGAATTCCTAATATTCTTTTTTTTCATTATACTATTCATTTACTATGTATTGTACTAATTCTGACACAGCCTATCCTGGAATTGTGGATGTGTCAAATCAGTGTCCTGGGTTTGCACAACACAGTCAGTAATTGATTTACAGATGTTTGCCCAACATGTGTTTGTATTCACATAAACATCACAAACATTACAAAATTAGCCTGTCTCAATTTTTTTGTCATCAGCTACTATTCCTGTTTCCCACTGACAAATATATTCCTTGTTAACACGTGTCATTCGAAGTTATGAATATATGTTTAAGTCTCATTTAGTTCACTGCCATTTTAACTATGTCCACTCACCTTCTATGTATATTTTCTAATTAATCCACACATTTATTTAATGTAGTAGACAGCATCTAAAGTCCAACTCCAAAAACATTAGAACGAGGGGGAATGCAAAGCTTGAATATCTTTGAGAACATGGACCTGAATGCTTCTTGTGAAGGATACAGACTTTTCTCAAAATTAACCAGAAAAATACGGGTTTGTTTAGGAAAGCATTAAGCCTATCTGTTTTATATAGTTTACTTAGTTGAGCACTACTTTTATAATGATCATAGTGGGGCAATTGAGAATTTAATGGAACTGAAGCAAAAAGACATCTGTTCTTCAGTCAGATATTTACTCCTCATTCAGATGCTAGGAAATGCCTGAAATGGATCCTACAAGCACAGCTTTATCCTGATGCTCTAAAAGCTGTGGATGAGAGTATCTGCCACATGGAAGCTGCATTGCATTTGCATTGATTTCAGTAGAAAAAGCATGAAATCAAGAAGCAGAAGTGGTGTTTTCCCTAAGGAGGGTATGGAAAATATTTTTTTTCCATATGTAAGAGGAGAAGGAGAAGGATCATTTGCAAATGACTTGCAGGAGGTTTAGCTTTCAGATAGAGATAAGGAAAGCACCGAGGTGCCAATCACTCAAGCATATATCTGCTTTAACAGCAACTTTTGCTCAGTGCTGTTGTAAAGATCCTTTGCCTCTGGTACTTCCCTTCCTTACAGAATCACAGAATGGTTGAGGTTGGAAGGGACCTCTGGAGGTCATCTGGTCCAACCACCTTGCTCAAGCAGGGCCACTAGAGTCACTTGCCAGGACCACGTCCAGACAGCTTTTGAATATCTCCAAGGAGAGAGACTCCACCACCTCCCTGGACAACCTGTTCCAGTGCTCAGTCACCCTCACAGTAAAAAGTGTTTCCTGATGTTCAGATAGAACCATCTGTGTTTCACTGTGTGCCTGTTGCCTCTTGTCCTGTCACTGGGCACCACTGAAAAGAGCCTGGCTCTGTCTTTTTTGCACCCACTCTTCAGGTATTTGTATACATGTACTGGTTTGGCTGGGATAGAGTTAAATTTCTTCATAGTAGATTGTATGGGGCTATGTTTTGGATTTGTGATGAAAATAGTGCTGATAACACTCTGATATTTAGTTATTGCTGAACAGTGCTTACACAGCATCGAGGCCTTTTCTGCTTCTCACACTGCCCCCACAGTGAAGTAGGCTGGGGTGCACAAGAAGATGAGAGGGGACACAGCTGGGACAGCTAACCACAACTGACCAAAGGGATATTCCAGACCATATGACGTTATGCTCAGTGATAAAAGCTGTGGGGAAAAAGGAGACGGGGGATGATTGGAGTTATGGTGTTTGTCTTCCCAAGTAACCATTAGGCATGATGGAGCCCTGCATTCCTGGAGATGGCTGATCACCTGCCTGCTGATGGGAAGTAGTGAATGAATTCCTTATTTTGCTTTGTTTGCGCATGCAGCTTTTGCTTTACCTATTAAATGGTCTTTATCTCAAATTGTGAGTTTTCTCACTTTTACCCTTCCGATTCTCACTCCTATCCACTGGGAGGGTGAGTGAGCGAGCGGCTGTGTGGTGCTTGGCTGCCAACCGGGGTTAAACCACTCTACTCTTCACCTGGCCCATATCCCTCAAGATCGTGAATTCCACCAGGGCATGATCACTGCAATCCAGGCTGCCACCAATCTTGACCTCTGCAATAAGTTCCTCTGCATTGGTGAGCAACAGGTCCAGTAACACATCTCCTCTGGTCAGGCTGTCTGTTGCTGGGATTAAGAAATTATCCTCGATGCACTCCAAGAGTCTTCTGGACTGCTTACAGCATACCATCAGGGAACTCTCTATTAATCAGTGTGGTGGGTTGACCTTGGCTGGATGCCAAGGTGCCACCAAAGCCGCTCTATCACTCCCCCTCCTCAACTGGACGGGGGAGAAAATAAAACGAAAGGCTTGTAGGTCGAGATAAGGGCAGTTTAATAAAGCAGAAGCAAAGGTCACGCGCGAAAGCAAAGCAAAACAAAAGATTTTATTCTCTACTTCCATCAGCAGGCGATGTCCGGCCACTTCCCGGGAAGCAGGGTTTCAGTATGCGTAGTGGTTGCTCCGGAAGACAAACGTAAACAAATGAATGCCCCCCCTTCCTCCTCCTCCTCCTAGCTTTTATACTGAGCAGACGTCATATGGTATGGAATATCCCTTTGGTCAGTTTGGGTCAGCTGTCCTGGCTCTGTCCCCTCCCAAGATCTTGCCCACCCCCAGCCTACTGGTGAGGGGGGCAATGTTGGAGAGGCAGCCTTGATGCTGTGGGAGCAGTGCTCAGCAGTAGCCAAAACCCTGGTGTGTTATCCACACCTTTCTAGCTACCAATACAGAGCACAGCACTATGAGGGCTGCTGTGGGGAAAGTTAACTCCATCTCAGCTAGACCCAATACAATCAGTTAAATCCATGCACTGATATAGGTTTTGCAAAACTCAATGTTACAGGGCCTGGCCACTGGCAAACTCCACAGTCCTGAGTTAAGCATCTGGGATTACTAAATAATATGATAGAGACGTACCTATGGAAAGAATCTGCAAAAAGCAGTAAAGTGAATGATCAGTTACCTCAGTTACTGGGAAGGACTGAGAAGGGATGAGTGTAAGATTCCTTATTCCCTCCTTTGTGGGAAGAGGAAGCTATCCTCCACCATGAGTTCAGAGCTATGCATACTCTCTGTAACATAAACATGTTCCTTCCTTTCACAAACCTAGCAGTGATCTGCACATTAAAATATTAGAGCATGAAGTCTAATATAGCAGGAAGGGAGAGCAAGGTAGTTTTATAGAAGTATATCTTTAAATGTCCAAATAACAATCTCTTTATATATGGCTCTGTGAAGAACATGTTCAGATATCAACAGTGTGAAGCACTGTTTTAAAAGAAAGATGCATGATTACAGACAGTGGCTTGTCTGGGGATGCTCAATATGGAGGGAAGATGAACTTGTATAGTATAAGTGGTAATATTTAGGAGGAAAGGGATGAAATAAAAAAGGGAAAAAAGTAAACTACATATCATTAGAATTATCCTAATAATAAAATTATTAGGTTACAGAACAATCACTCAGAGCAAGTAGCAGTCAACCCGAACTTTAAAAATAAGGTTGGGGTAAAAGAATCAACCTTAAACTCTGCCCTTCCCTTTTGCAGTCAAAAACATATTTGGTCATGATTGCTATTTCTTTTCAAACTCAAATCTGAGTTTAATTGTGGCCTCATTCTGAAGATTTAAGTAGCATCAATCTTCACAATCAGTTCACAATCAGTTCACAATCTTTACTTACATAATGGCCCAAACTAAATGTAATTTTAAAAAAAAAATTAAGACATTCCATTATGGTAGGAGACCATTTTAATTGATTAATTACTTACTAACAAACAGTTATGAGCCAAATGGATGAGAAACACAAAATTTTATTACTGGGAAAGTGGGGAAAAGAAGTAGTATAATGCGTAAGCTGTCACACGTAAAGTAATCTTATCTTGATGTATATAGAGGATTACAAAAGGATGGCTGATCACTTCAGGATGTTCTGAAGGCCGTATATCTGGTGCATCTTGAAGGAGGATGCAAACAGACAGTAGTTAATCAGCTTTACTTAGATAACTTTGAAACAGACTCAGCAGTATTGTGGAGTTAAGTTACCCTTTAACGAACGGTCTCATTAGAATACTTAGAATCACACCCACAAACCTAGAAGCCCCTTCCTCACAGAAGCCCCTTCCTCTCTGAGCATGCATGGTAGAAAAAGGAAACTCTGTACCTTTAAATGAAACCGAGGACTACCGGGACCAATAAGAATCTTGAAAGATTACATGTAAACAGTATTGTCCTGATAACGAATGGTCAAACAGTATAAAAATGTCCACCGTGTGTTAACCGGGTGTGCTAGCTTTGTGGAATTCCACCTAGCACCCATCTTTGCGCAATATGAAATAAAATCTCGGCTCTGTGTGTGAGATTGGATTATTGCACACCGGTAAAAGAACCCCGATTTTGGGACAACAGTTTTGGCGACCCAGATGGGACGGCCATAAGGCCTTGCCCAGATCGTCTTGCCATCCCCGACAGTGGACCGGACGGGACAGAGCTCCAGCGCGCACCAACCTGTTGATCGGGGACTCCTCCGGATTCTCTCCAAAGTCGGGGCGACAAGCAACTCAAAGGTGCAACGCCGACCAGAGATATTTGTATCAGGGTGAAAGGGGGATGAATCTTTGGATTGGGAGTATAAAATTTAATTACAAATTCAATTGCTCCCGCAGAAGGTTAAGGGTAAAGTCGCACATAGACGCTCGAAAGGTTGACCGGGGGGCCAGAGCTGAGCGCATAAAAGTCGCCCGTAGCTTCGGCAAGGATTGCCTTAATTGACCAGTGGGGTCAGAACTGAGTGCGCATACTGACCAAGGGGGGTCAGAGGGGTAATTACTGACCAAGGGAGTCAAAGCCGGCAAATAGGTAATTCGGTTAAAATGGGATCAAGCCAATCCACGATTCCTCCCTGTAGCCCTTTGGGTGTATTTTGAAAAATTGGAATAAGTTTGGGGGAGATCCAATGACTAAAGATAAAATGAAAAGATACTGTAATCAATGGTGGCTGAATTATAAATTGGGTTATGATGAGGTCTGGCCAGAAAATGGATCGGTAAACTATAATACTATATTACATTGATGTTGTTTTGCCATCGGATGGGGAAATGGGACGAAGTACCTTATGTTGATGCCTTTATGATTTTGTACAGAAAACCTGATATTCGGGAAAAATGTAAGCTAAAGACTGACCAGTGATGTATACAGCTTCTGAGAAAAAAAAGGAGAGTGGTTGTTGCATAGGCTGTGATGATAGAAAGATTGCAGGGGGAGAAGAGCAGGAGGATGTGCAACTGTTAGTCCCGACAGCCCCACCTCCATACAAAAATAGTGCCGGACAATCACCAATCGATCCTAATTTACAATCGGGCAATGAGAATTTTAGCCCCATTTCCAGTTGGACTAGGGGCACGCTCAACCAGTTGTACAGGCTCCCCTGAGACAGGCTGTGGGAGAGGGACAACTGTATTTGTACATGTCCCTTTTACAACATCAGATTTGTTGAATTGGAAACAGTCAGTAGGATCCTATAATGTGGAAGGAATGCATCTGTTAGAAACAATTATGTTAACCTATAACCCGAATTGGGAGATATACAAGCTATATTGAATACTTTCTTTACGACTGAAGAAAGATGAATGGTGTTGGAAAAGGCAAAAGAGGAAGGGGAAAGAAAGAATGCAAATGGGAATGTAGATGACTACATGCCCAAAATAGATCCTGATTGGGATCCTAATAGAGGAGTGGGAAGAACAATGTTAAAGCAATATCAGCAATTGATTTTATATGGGGTACACCATGGGGTTCCAAAACCTAAAAATGTGTCTAAGTTGTATGAGGTTAGACAGGAATTAGAAGAGAACCCCTCAGCTTTCTATGAAAGATTGTGTGAGATGGCCCGTAAATGGACTGATCTGGACCCAGAAGAGGAAGCTAATAGAAAAATGTTTAATGTTATTTATAGGGCAATCTGCCCCAGATATCAGAAAAAAGTTACAGCGGGTAGACGGCACCCGAGGAATGTCCATATCTCAATTGATAGAAATAGCATACAAGGTATATAATAATAGGGATGAAAAGGAAAAAAGAGAAAGACTCAAAGACAGACAAAGAGGAATAAGACTACAAGCCTCGTTATTGGCAGCAGCAATTACTGAAGGCACTAACAAGAATAAGGGACGAGGTCAGAACAGAGGTAAAGGAAGAGGCGGATGGACCGGAAGAGGACGGGGACGAAGAACTAGTTCCTTAAATCGTACCCCATTAGGCCCTGATCAGTGTGCCTATTGCAAAAAGGAAGGGCATTGGAAAAATGAATGTCCACAAAGGGAACAAATCGGTGACCCTAGGAAAGGGGGGTCAGAGCCGGACACCAACCTGATTATGCTAGAAACCTCTGATACTGAATGAAGGGGACCAGGGGAGAATATTAAAATTTCCCCAGCCGATCCCCTGGTTCCAGTAAAGCTGGGGAATGAGATTATAGATTTTTTAGTAGATAGTGGGGCCACTCACTCAGTAGTTACTAGTTGTAAGGGACCATTGAGTAAAACACAGGTGTCAGTTGTTGGGGCCACGGGAAAGCAAACTTTGAGGCCGTTTTTAAAACCTATGGAATGTAGAATCAGAAATACTAAATTAACTCATGAATTCTTATATATGCCAGAATGTCCCCTCCGTTGTTGGGATGTGACTTGTTATGCAAACTTAGAGCCCAACTGACTTTCTCTGATAAGTCTATCCAGTTGCATGTACCTGAAGAGACAGCATGGAAGGCCCAGCTGTGTTTGTTCTCTGACGAATCAATACGACTATGAGAACCGGAGGAAATTGGGAAAACTAAAAGACACCAATACATACTAAGGCAGATGGACGAGTTGAAAACAAGGTGGCTATTCCTGAAGAAATTTTAGACGCAGTAATACCAACAGTATGGGATTCGAATAAACCTGGACGAGTGAAAAATGTTACTCCGGTAAGGGTTGAACTAAAACCAGGAGTCCAGCCGGTAAGGAAAAAACAATACCCTTTGAAATTAGAAGCCAAAAGGGCCTAGAACCATTAATTAATTCTTTTGTACAGTATGGACTGCTACGAGAATGCCAATCAGAGTATAATACTCCAATTTTACCAGTTAGAAAACCTCGAACTCAGGAGTATCGGTTGGTGCAGGATTTAAGAGAGGTTAATAAAATTATGGCTGACGTGCATCCGGTAGTACCTAACCCATATACTTTATTATCTATGATACCTGAGACTTGTATATATTTTACAGTATTGGATTTAAAAGATGCTTTCTTCTGCATCCCTGTGGAAAGAGAAAGTCAGAAGATATTTGCTTTTGAGTGGGAAAACCCTACTACTGGGAGGAAAACACAACTTTGCTGGACAGTGTTACCACAAGGATTCAAGAATAGTCCAACCTTATTTGGTAATGTACTTGCTAAAGAGTTGGAAAAATGGCAAGGTAAGAACCCTTCCATTACTTTGCTTCAATATATAGATGACATTTTACTTGGGGCAGAGACTGAAGAAGGATGCAAGTCCTTGACTATAGATTTACTGAATTTTTTAGGATTATCTGGATACCGGCTATCAAAGAAGAAAGCACAATTAGTGCAAACTGCAGTAACGTACCTGGGATTTGAGATATCTCAAGGGACTAGAAAACTAGGGATGGAAAGAAAAGAAGCTATTTGTCAGATAGCTCCACCGAAATCCAAAAGAGAACTATGAGGTTCTTAGGAATGGCCGGCTGGTGTAGACTGGATACCAAATTTCAGTTTACTTGCTAAACCATTATATGCGGCCATTAAAGGACCTGGGGAAATCCTGGAATGGACTCCAGAATGCCATGCAGGATTTGATGCTATAAAGAGGAATTGATGAGAGCTCCAGCTTTAGGTTTGCCCAATCTGAGCAAACCCTTTGCTTTGTACGTGCATGAGAGAAAACAAGTGGCACTAGGAGTTCTGACCCAAACTTTGGGAAATTGGAAAAGACCCGTGGCATATTTCTCTAAACAACTAAGATGAAGTAAGCAAAGGATGGCCTGCGTGCCTGAGGGCAGTAGCAGCAGTAGTGTTGCTGGTGAAAGAAGCCCGAAAGCTGACTTTAGGGCAGCCAGCCACAGTATTGGTACCACACGCAGTGATGGCTGTGCTTGAACAAAAGGGACATCATTGGATTCTCTCCTAGCAGATGAGCCATATCAGGCGACATTAATTGAACAAGATGATGTTACCCTCAAAGTGACCACAACTTTAAACCCGGCTACCCTATTACAAGCAAATGAAAGAAGGAATACTAGAACATGATTGTTGACATGTTATAGAACAAGTGTATTCCAGCCAACCCGATCTGAAAGATGAACCTTTAACTAACCCCGAACTCGAACTTTACACAGATGGGAGCAGTTTTATGATAAACGGGGAACGAAGGGCTGGATACGCAGTGGTAACTCCATGGGAGGAAATCGAGGCCCAAACGTTGCCGCCCAATACTTCCGCCCAAAAGGCTGAAATTGTAGCACTGACCCGTGCCTTACAGCTGTCAGGAGGGAAAAGAGTAAATATATATATGGACTCTAAATATGCGTTCAAAGTAGTTCATGCTCATGGAGCCATTTGAAAAGTACGTTTGTAGGAAACTATACTCGGTGTCATCGTACTGTCGATGTATTAGCCCCTGTTGTAAAAGGAGAAGTTTCCTCTTGGCCAGTCCCAGAAGGTCAAGGATGGTTCTGGATTTGCGGAAAGAGGGAAAAAAAGCTTCTCCCCAAAAGATGGTCGGGGATTTGTACCCTGGGAGCAGTGGTCCCAAATATAACAGTGGTGGATCAAAACGATTCAGGCTGGTGCGAACTTATTTATGAAGACATAAGCAAGGCCATAATCCTTTAATAGAAACAGACCAACAGCATTTCATTCATTTGCCAGATGGTTTTTACCTTGGTTAGGAGTTAGCGAATTAGAAAAAGCAATAGTAAATATTTCAGTGGTCATTGAAAAGATAGGAAATGAAACAATGGATGCAATATCTGCTTTACAGGAAGAAGTTAACCAGTTAGCAGAAATTACTTTACAGGATAGGATGGCATTAGATATGCTGTTAACTTCCAAAGGTGGGGTGTGTACAGTCCTAAACACCAGTTGTTGTGTCTATGTTGATCAAAATAAAAGAATTACAACCAATTTAAAAAGAAATCTGGAAACATACGAGAATATTACATGAGATTCAAAAGGATAACACCTCCCTGGGGTTCGAAGAAACCTGGAGATGGCTAACTTCCTGGTTTCCAGACTTAAGTCTGTGGTTAAAAAATTGATTATCACAGGATTATCATAGGATTGCTAACTTTCGTTTGTATTTACATAGTGCCCAACGTATTGGGAAAATGTTGTTTTTACTGGGAAGGCAAATATATGAAAGGATGTGTGAGACTGATGAGGAAAAACATAAAAAAGTCTCTCCTCTATAAGTCTCAAAGGGGGGGAAATGTAATGCATAAGCTGTTCACAACACATAAAGTAATCTTATCTTTGTATGTATATAGAGGATTACAAAGGATGGCTGATCACTCAGGATGTTCTGAAGGCCGTATATCTGGTGCATCTTGAGGGGAATGCAAACAGACAGTAGTTAATTCAGCTTACTTAGATAACTTTGAAACAGACTCAGCAGTATTGTGGAGTTAAGTTACCCTTTAACGAACTGCTCATTAGAATACTTAGAATCACACCCACAAACCTAGAAGCCCCTTCCTCACAGAAGCCCTTCCTCTCTGAGCATGCGTGGTAGAAAAAGGAAACTCTGTACCTTTAAATGAAACCAAAGAGTACCGGGACCAATAAGAAATCTTGAAAGATTACATGTAACAGTATTGTCCTGATAACAAATGGTCAAACAGTATAAAATGTCCACCGTGTGTTAACCGGGTGTGCTAGCTTTGTGGAATTGCCACTAGCACCCATCTTTGCGCAAATATGAAATAAATATCTCGGCTCTGTGTGTGAGATTGGATTATTGCACACCGGGTAAAAGAACCCCGATTTTGGGACAACATGGCCTGCTATCCACCAAGTACCTAAAAATTTACTTCTTTATTGGTCCCTGACATTTTCCGGGTTGGAATCTCAATTACTGCTTTATTTAGTGCTTGCCATACTGCTGCTGCCCCCATCTTCTCAGGGGAAGTTCCTCCAATCAGAATATCATCTATATATTGGTACAGTTTCACATCTGGGGGAGTGAGACTGTCTGTAAAAGTTCAGCAAGTGCAGCATGAGCAATTGTGGGTGAATGTTTATACTCCTGTGGGAGTCTGTTAAAGGTGTATTGTATTCCCTCCCAAGTGGAAAGCAAACTTCTCTTTATCCTCCTTCTCAAGAGAACCATAAAGAACATAGCTTTCACATCTAGCACTTGCCATCCATGGTTGTGCAGCTGCTGCAAAGTAGCTGTTAAGTTGCAATTGTTGGTACAGCAGCTGTTAGCTGGGCTGTATTAGCATTCAGGCGCCAATACTCAATTGTTAAACGCCACCTCCTGTCTGGTTCCGAACTGGCCAGAAAGGTGAGTTATATGGGGAGTGGGTTTCTGGAGATAATTTGTCATTTCTCCAAATCTGCTATTACCTCAGAAATTCCATTTCGTGCCGCAGCAGAAATCGGATATTGCGGTACGTTAGTAATCTTTGACTCAGGGAGTGTGGGGGCTGCGTGGAGTACACGTACAGTTGCCTCCTATTTCTACTGGGTTGGGATCAATGTTTGAGCCGAAAGACCACACACTGCCGTCCAGCAGGCACCAGGTTGGCCGTTTAAAACATCGAAACCTAAAATTATTTCATTATGATTTTTAATTGCAAAGCAAGTAGTCGACATGCGCTTCTCCCCTGGGAGCCATAAATTGACCTTGGCAGTTTGACACACAACACTTGCTCCGTTCACACCGCTAATCTTAACTCTTTGCCATCCGGATTGCACGCCCAGCTTCTCTGCATCTTGTTGTGTTAGTATTGAAATTTGTGCTCCTGTATCTATTAAAAACTTCACAAATTGTCTCTGAGGACCAACTGGAATTAAAATGTATGAGCCATTATCACTTATCCACTGATAAGCCTCCACTTCCGGACAGGCAGGCTGTCATGGTTTAACCCCAGTCAGCAACTAAGCACCACGCAGCCGCTTCCCCCTCCCCCCTCCCAGTGGGGTGAGGAGGAGGAAAGCAAAGGAAAAAAAAAAGTAAAACTCGTGGGTTGAGATAAGAACAGTTTAATAACTAAAGTAAAATATAATACTAACAATAGTAATAATGAAATATAATAATAATAATAGTAATGAAAAGGAATATAACAAAAAAAGGAAGGGGGGGGGAAGGAAAAAAAACCACAGTGATGCACAGTGCAATTGCTCACCACCCGCTGACCGATGCCCAGTTAGTTCCCGAGCCACAATCCACGCCTCCCGGCCAGCTCCCCCCTGTTTATATACTGGGCATGACGTTCCATGGTATGGAATACCCCTTTGGCTAGTTCAGGTCAGCTGCCCCAGCTATGCTCCCTCCCAGCTTCTTGCACACCTGCTTGCTGGCAGAGCATGGGAAACTGAAAAGTCCTTGGCTTAAGATAAGTGCTACTTAGCAACAACTAAAACATCAGAGTGTTATCAACATCATTCTCACACTAAATCCAAAACCCAGCACTGTAGCAGCTACTAAGAAGAGAGTTAACTCTGTCCCAGCCGAAACCAGGACAATATCCACCCCTTATTCTATACCATTTACGTTATGCCCAGATCCCACACTTTCCGATACATTTCCAATTAATCACCACCACTTTTCCTGTCTTTTAATATATACACACACAGATATCATTCCTGCGGTTGATGGGCCATCTCTATCAAATGTCTGTTGAGTTCATTCAGTCCATGACTTTGGACTCCATCTGTCATAACAGTCTGTCTGGGCAGGAGGGATGGTGCAAAGTCCGCTCAGTCGGCAGAACAGGATTGGGCTTCGGTGTGATGTGGCAGGCAGGTGACATTGGGCGCAGCAGGAGGATGGTGTGTGGTGTCGGATTGTTGCATGCTGAAGTCAGTCCTGGTTCCATCACTACTGCACTTCACTCAGTTTTTGTCAAAGTTCATTCTTCATTAATCTAAGTAATTCTTACTGTAATACCATTAATATAGCACATAACAATTATAATAATGATGACATACAGTGGCAGGGTTATATAGCAATTAATAGCATACAATTTAATCTATTGGCTGTTCTCACCTAAAATCAAATCCCCTTGAGGCACACATCAGACTTCCCCATCCTTCCGCATCACCCACCAAGTGCACCCAGGCCCTTGAGCAAAAGCAATCCCACGAATGGGTTTGCCTTTGCCTGAGGCAGGAGTAACCCAGACTGTTTTCCCTAGCATATTTTTTATGTGCACTACAGGGACTTTATCCCCTTCTACAGTACATAAAAGTTCTGATTGGGCAGGGCCAGCTTGATTGACAGATCCTCTAGTGTTGACTAACCAGGTGGCCTTTGCTAGATGTGTATCCCAATGTTTGAAGGTCCCACCACCCATTGCTCTCAATGTAGTCTTTAACAACCCATTGTATCGCTCGATTTTCCCAGAGGCTGGTGCATGATAGGGGATGTGATACACCCACTCAATGCCATGCTCTTTGGCCCAGGTGTCTATGAGATTGTTCCGGAAATGAGTCCCGTTGTCTGACTCAATTCTTTCTGGGGTTCCATGTCACCATAAGACTTGCTTCTCAAGGCCCAGGATAGTGTTCTGGGCAGTGGCATGGGGCACGGGATATGTTTCCAGCCAGCCGGTGGTTGCTTCCACCATTGGAAGCACATGGCGCTTACCTTGGTGGGTTTGTGGAGTGTGATATAGTCAATCTGCCAGGCCTCCCCATATTTGTATTTCAGCCATCGTCCTCCATACCAAAGAGGCTTTAACTGCTTGGCTTGCTTGATTGCAGCGCATGTTTCACATGCATGGATAACCTGTGTGATAGTGTCCATGGTCAGGTCCACCCCTCGATCACGAGCCCATCTATATGTTGCATCTCTTCCCTGATGGCCTGAGGTGTCATGGGCCCACCGAGCCATGAATAATTCACCCTTATGTTGCCAATCCAGATCTACCTGAGCCACTTCAATCCTAGCAGCCTTGTCTACCTGTTGATTGTTTTGATGTTCTTCAGTGGCCCGGCTCTTAGGTACATGACCATCTACATGACATACTTTCACAACCAGGTTCTCTATCCGGGCAGCAATATCTTGCCACAATGCAGCAGCCCAGATGGGTTTACCTCTGCGTTGCCAGTTACTCTGCTTCCATTGCTACAACCACCCCCACAGAGCATTTGCCACCATCCATGAGTCAGTATAGAGATAAAGTATTGGCCATTTTCCTCGTTCAGCAATGTCTAAAGCCAGCTGGATGGCTTTCACCTCTGCAAACTGACTCGATTCACCTTCTCCTTCAGCAGTTTCTGCAACTTGTTGTATAGGACTCCATACAGCCGCCTTCCACCTCCGATGCTTTCCCACAATGTGACAGGACCCATCAGTGAACAGGGTGTATTGCCTCTCATTTTCTGGCAGTTTATTATACAGTGGGCCTCTTCAGCATGCGTCACCTCCTCCTCTGGTGATATTCCAAAATCTTTGCCTTCTGGCCAGTCCGTGATCACTTCCAAAATTCCTGGGCGACTGGGGTTTCCTATTCGAGTCCGTTGTGTGATCAGTGCAACCCACTTACTCCATGTAGCATCAGTTGCATGATGTGTAGAAGGGACCTTCCCTTTGAACATCCAGCCCAGCACCGGCAGTCGGGGTGCTAAGAGGAGCTGTGTTTCAGTACCAACCACTTCTGAAGCAGCTCGAACTCCTTCATATGCTGCCAATATCTCCTTTTCAGTTGGAGTATAGCGGGCCTCAGATCCTCGATATCCCCGACTCCAAAACCCTAGAGGTCGACCTCGGGTCTCCCCTGGTGCTTTCTGCCAGAGACTCCAGGTAGGGCCATGTGTTGGGTTGACCCTGGCTGGATGCCAGGTGCCCACCAAAGCCGCTCTATCACTCCCCCTCCTCAACTGGACAGGGGAGAAAAAATAAAACGAAAGGCTCGTGGGTCGAGATAAGGACAGGGAGATCACTTCACCAATTACCATCACGGGCAAAACAGACTCGACTTAGGGAAAAATTAGTTTAATTTATTGCTAGTCAAATTAGAGCAGGATAATGAGAAATAAAACCAAATCTTAAAACACCTTCCCCCCACCCCTCCCTTCTTCCCGGCTCAACTTTACTCCTGATTTTCTCTACCTCCTCCCCCCCGAGCACCGCAGGGGGACAGGGAATGGGGGTTGCAGTCAGTTCATCACACGTTGTTTCTGCCGCTCCTTCCTCCTCAGGGGCAGGAGGACTCACACTCTTCCCCTGCTCCAGCATGGGTCCCTCCCACGGGAGACAGTCCTTCACGAACTTCTCCAACGGGAGTCCTTCCCACGGGCTACAGTTCTTCACAAACTGCTCCAGCATGGGGTCCCATCCACGGGGTGCAGTCCTTCAGGAACACACTGCTCCAGCATGGGTCCCCCACAGGGTCACAAGTCCTGCCAGCAAACCTGCTTCAGCGTGGGCTCCTCTCTCCACGGGGCCACAGGTCCGCAGGTTCTGCCAGGAGCCTGCTCCAGCACGGGCTTCCCACGGGGTCACAGTGTCCTTCAGGCATCCGCCTGCTCTGGTGTGGGGTCCTCCACGGGCTGCAGGTGGATATCTGCTCCACCGTGGACCTCCATGGGCTGCAGGGGGACAGCCTGCCTCACCATGGTCTTCACCAGGGGCTGCAGGGGAATCTCTCTCTGCTCCGGCGCCTGGAGCACCTCCTCCCCCTCCTTCTTCCCTGACCTTGGTGTCTGCGGAGTTGTTCCTCTCACATCTTCTCACTCCGCTCTCTCTGGCTGCAACTGCAACTCCCCTGTAACTTCTTTTCCCTTTCTTAAATATGTTACCACAGAGGCGCTACCACTGTTGCTGATTGGCTCGGCCTTGGCCAGTGGCGGGTCCGTCTTGGAACCCGCTGGCATTAACTTTATCGGACATAGGGGAAGCTTCTAGCAGCTTCTCACAGAAGCCACCCTCTAGCCCCCCCGCTACCAAAACCTTGCCACACAAACCCAATACAGGCCATTCTCCCCAGCTGTGGTGTAGAGCACATTTTTAACATCTGGTCCTGCCTGGACTGGCCCAAGGGCTACTGCATGAACTATCTCCCGTTTAATCTGTTCAAAGGCTTGTTGTTGCTCAGGGCCCCATTTAAAATCGTTCTTCTTCCGGGTCACTTGATAGAGAGGGCTTACAATCAGACTCTAATTTGGAATATGCATTCTCCAAAAACCTACAACCCCTAAGAAAGCTTGCGTTTCCTGTTTACTAGTCGGTGGAGACATAGCTGCTATTTTGTTGATCACATCCATTGGGATGTGATGATGTCCATCTTGCCATTTTATTCCTAAATACTGGATCTCCTGTGCAGGTCCTTCACCTTACTCTGTTTTATGGCAAAACCAGCTTTCAGAAGGATTTGGATTATTTTCTCCCCTTTCTCAAAAACTTCTTCTGCTGTGTTGCCCCATATGATGATGTCGTCAATGTATTGCAGGTGTTCTGGAGCTTCATCCTGTTCCAGTGCATTCTGGATCAGTCCATGGCAAATGGTGGGGCTGTGTTTCCACCCCTGGGGCAGTCGATTCCAGGTGTACTGGACGCCCCTCCAAGTGAAAGCAAACTGTGGCCGGCACTCTGCTGCCAAAGGGATTGAGAAAAATGCATTCGCAATATCACTTGTGGCGTACCACTTGGCTGCCTTTGACTCCAGTTCATATTGAAGTTCTAGCATGTCTGGCACGGCAGCACTCAGCGGTGGTGTGACTTCATTCAGGCCACGATAGTCCACTGTTAGTCTCCATTCTCCATTGGATTTTTGCACTGGCCAAATGGGGCTGTTAAAGGGTGAGCGAGTCCTGCTGATCACTCCTTGGCTCTCCAGTCGACGAATCAGGGTATGGATGGGAATCAGGGAGTCTCGGTTTTTGTGATATTGCCGCCGGTGCACCCTTGTGGTAGCAATTGGCACCTGTTGTTCCTCGACCCTCAGCAACCCCACAACCGAAGGGTCCTCAGAGAGACCTGGCAAGGTGGACAGCTGTTTGATTTCTTCCATCTCCAAGGCAGCTATACCAAAGGCCCACCAGTACCCTTTTGGGTCCTTGAAATACCCTCTCCTGAGATAGTCTATGCCAAGGATGCATGGAGCCGCTGGGCCAGTCACAATGGGGTGTTTCTGCCACTCATTCCCAGTTAGGCTTATTTCAGCCTCCAATACAGTTAGATGTTGAGATCCCCCTGTCACCCCAGAAATACAGATGGGTTCTGCCCCTTTATAGCTTGATGGCATTAGGGTACACTGTGCACCGGTGTCCACTAGAGCCTTATACTCCTGTGGGTCTGATGTGCCAGGCCATTGAATCCACACAGTCCAGTAAACCCGGTTGTCCCTCTCCTCCGCCTGGCTGGAGGCAGGGCCCCTCTAGTCCTGGTCATAGGATTCTCCACTCACTTCTTGTAAAAACGGATTAGAATTCTTTCTCATAGGATCTCATAGGACACAGGCCCAATTGCCTTCCGGACATTACTTGTTTTTTTGCTTCATGTCCTGCAATTCCTCCCTAAGGGGGAGGAAGGGGTTGTCTCCCTTTCTGGGGACTGGCGCCGGAGGAGCTGAAATATGCTCCTTCTTTTTACTGTTATCTCGTTTCTGGAATGCTTCAATCAGACTCAAGATAATGCCAGTAGGCTGACCTTGAATCGCGGCTCTGGGAATGCCTAGGGCTAATGCATTCCTCCATATTTCATTTCTCCATTCTCGAGATTCTGTTTGTGGTTTTTTAAATTTCCTTTTGATCTAGTTTCTGTTCCCTGTTTCACGGGTCTTGCTTTGCTTGTCTTTGCTCCCCGGGGCTTCAGGTTTTGTTTTTCAGCTGAGGCATGGTCCCAGCCCATTTCACGGCTATAATTAACAATGCCATGCATTAATTCTGCCCATGTAGGGAGTTGCTTGCGGGCATTTTGAGCGTTATCTCCTAGTATCTTGCAGATAACTCCTTTCTCCTTTCCATCCATTGTGTGACCCCTAGTTGCTTTTAGGTGCTCTTCAAGGGCTTCCCAATTATGCCAGTTGTCACGAGCCCATTCTTATGAGAAGTTGGGACTCAGATTCACTCCATGCCTCCGTAAATAATCAGTGATGTTACCAAAAGACTGAGACAGGGCAGAGGGGGCGGGAGTCGCAAAGTCAAGAGAGGTCGGGGGAAGGCGGGAAGGCGAGTTGAGCACAGATGAAGGAGATTTTAGCCCTATTGCCGGGAGAACTAGGAGGGGAATGGAGCATCGTGATGTGGAAAGGGGGGAGGCACTTCAGGCACCTCTCCGGCAAGCGGTTGGGAATGATGGGCCAGTTACTGTTAAGGTTCCGTTTTCAGTAACTGATTTGAGGTCCTGGGAGGAATTGGCAGGGAGGTCGTTGAGAGGAATCAGGAAAGGAAGCTGATTGCTGCACTAACAGAACAAGGATCACGAGGAGTTGTGAATGGGGGGCAAGGCCAGGGAAGTACTGAAGGAAACAGATTCCAGCGTCGATCTCTGGATAGGGATCAATGTGCTATTTGTAAAGAAAAGGGACATTGGAAGAGAGAGTGTCCACAAGGGAGGAGGGTTAGCAGAGCTACCCTTGATCAGGCGGTGAGACTGTTGACTTTAGATGACGCCTGAAGAGGACCGGGGGATTCATCCCCAGCTGAACCCCTGGTTACAATAAAGCTGGGAGAAGAGGAGGTAGAACTTCTGGTCAATACAGGAGCTACCTACTCTGTACTCAATACTTGCAAAGGGAATCTCAGTCAACAAACTATAAGCGTTGTTGGTGCCACAGGGCAGAAAGAAAATCGGCTGTTTTTCCAGCCTTTGAAATTTGGAATTGGGAAAAAGGTGTTAACCCATCAATTTCTTTATATGCCAGATTGCCCTGTGCTGCTATTAGGATGGGACATATTAAGTAAATTGAACGCACAAATCACTTTTGAAAAAGGGAAAATCCAAATCCATATTCCTGAAAATAAAGCTCTAGATGCCCAAGTTTTCATGTTACAGAAGGAAACCGAGTCACCGGAGATACCGGAAGAAGTTGAAAACGCTGTAACGCCTCTCGTCTGGGCTTCAGGAACACCAGGACAGTCTCGAGTGGCAGAACTGGTAGTTATCCAGCTGAAACCGGATGCCAGACCAGTAAGACGGAAGCAGTACCCAATTAAACTAGAAGCTAGAAAAGGATTAGAACCATTAATAGAACAATTCATAAGTTTTGGGTTATTAAGAGAATGCCAATCAGAATACAACACTCCGATATTGCCAGTTAAAAAGCTGCATTCAGAAGAATATAGATTGGTCCAGGACTTAAGGGCTATAAATCAAATTGTGCAGGATGTCCACCCGGTAGTGGCAAACCCGTATACTCTCTTGACCACCTTGAAGGAAACAGATAAATGGTTTACCATACTGGATTTGAAAGATGCTTTCTTTTGCCTTCTACTAGCAGCTGAGAGTCAGGAACTGTTCGCTTTTGAATGGGAAAGCCCTAAAACCAGTAGAAAAACTCAATTGTGCTGGACAGTATTACCACAAGGATTTAAGAATAGCCCTACAATCTGTGGGAATCAATTAGCCAAGGAATTAGAAGATTGGCAAAAGATGCATGAAAATATCACCTTGCTGCAATATGTAGATGACATACTGCTGGCAGCCAGTAACAAGGAGGATTCCATACAAATGACAATAGACCTCCTAAACTTTTTGGGGCTGGCGGGGTACAAGGTGTCCCGGGAGAAGGCACAGATCACCCAACAGGAAGTAACATACTTGGGGCTCACAATTTCCCAGGGCCAGCGGAGCCTCGGAATGGAAAGGAAGGAGGCTATTTGTCAAATCCCAGAACCTAAATCGAAACAAGAGCTTAGAGCATTTCTCGGGATGGCCGGATGGTGTCGTCTATGGATAATGAATTTTGGATTCATTGCCAGACCCTTATATGAAGCGGTACAAGGGGAAGGAAACCTCCTTGTTTGGACTCAGGAATGCAGAGATGCATTTACAAAATTGAAACAGACCTTAATGAGTGCCCCGGCTCTAGGCCTCCCGAATTTAGAAAAGCCATTTGAACTTTTTGTACATGAAAGATTACATATTGCATTAGGAGTATTGGCCCAGAAACTAGGATCGTGGAAAAGACCCGTAGGGTACTTTTCAAAACAGCTAGACAATGTCAGTAAAGGACGGCCAGCACGTCTCCGAGCAGTAGTGGCTACAGCACTATTGATCCAAGAGGCCCGGAAATTGATGCTCAGGCAAAAGTTAAATGTCTTTGTACCTCATGCAGTCACAGCAGTTCTAGAACAAAAAGGAGGACACTGGTTGTCACCAAGCCAGATACTGAAATATCAGGCCATTCTTTTGGAACAAGACAATGTGGAGCTGAAAGTAACCACGATCCTGAATCCAGCGACCTTTCTAACTACTGATCCTGATGGAGGAGAATTAACCCACGACTGTTTGCAAACAATGGAGCAGACATACTCCAGCAGAGTAGACTTGAAAGACATGCCAATGGAGAATGCGGACTGGGACCTGTTTGTAGATGGTAGTAGCTTTATGCGGGACGGAACGCAGAAAGTGGGATATGCTGTGGTAACCATTAAAGAGGTAATTGAGGCCAAAGCTCTGTCATCTAATATGTCGGCCCAAAAGGCAGAGCTCATAGCCTTACTAAGGGCATTAGAATTGTCAAAGGACAAGACTGTCAATATATGGACAGATTCAAAGTTTGCCTTTGGGATAGTCTATGCTCATGGGGCCATTTGGAAAGAGAGGGGACTCTTAACTTCTCAAGGGTCTCCAGTTAAATATGGGCCAACGATCCAACAATTATTACAAGCAATTAATTTACCTAAACTAGTGGCCATCGTGCATTGTAAGGCGCACCAACTTGGAAATAGTCCGGTGCATATAGAGAACCGAATGGCAGATAAAGCTGTGAAAGAGACAGCAGAGAATAAAGTATTACTAGTTTTACCAGAAAAGGTCCAGAGGTTGGGACCTAGGAGTCCGCAGTATACACCAGAAGACAACCAACTGGCTAATTTATTGAAGGCAAATAAGAATCAAGAAGGGTGGTGGGTGACTCCTTCACATCAAGTAATAGTTACACAGGAAATTATGCGTGAATTGGCTAACAGACAACACCAAGAAACTCACTGGGGAATTGAGGCAATGGTGGAGGCATTAAAGACACAAGCGCTAAGTGTACAAATGACTGGGATAATTAAAAGCATAGTGAAGAAATGCGAATTATGCCTGAAGAACAATCCTCACTCGCCCCAAAGACCTTTATTAGGGGTGACAAAGAGAGGAAACAGTCCAGGAGACTATTGGCAAATAGACTTTTCCGAGCTACCGCGGCAAAATGGATACCAGTATCTTTTAGTGATGATAGATACTTTTTCAGGCTGGCCGGAGGCTTTCCCTTGTTGCACCAACAAGGCAAAAGAAGTAGCAAAAGTATTACTTAAGGAAATAATACCAAGATTTGGGGTACCTATAGGGCTGTCTTCAGATAGGGGCCCACACTTCATAGCAGAAGCCATTCAAAGTTTAGCTAAAATATTAGGGGTAAAACGTGATCTCCACACCCCATGGAGACCTCAATCAAGTGGGAAAGTAGAAAGAATGAATCAAAGCCTGAAGGGACAGATAAGTAAAATTTGCCAAGAGGCTCAGATAAAGCGGCCAGATGCTTTACCCTTAGCTTTGCTACGAATACGCGTTCAGCCTAGAACTAAAGAAAAGATTAGTCCTTTTGAAATCATGTGTGGTAAACCTTATCAGGTGACAGAAACAGGAGTTAATCTCGAAATTTTAGGGAAACATTACCTGAAAGACTATGTTATCTCTCTGGGAAAGGTTCTGTCTTCTCTTCACAGGTATGTCGCTGTGAGCGCATCGCTATCCCTGGACATGCCTGTGCATCAATACCAACCCGGAGACTGGGTGTATCTGAGGACGTGGTCAGACAAACCGTTGAAGGAAAAGTGGAAAGGACCTTTCCAGATTTTACTCACCACTTACACAGCTGTCAAGCTCGAAGGAGTCACCCCATGGATACATTACAGCAGGATCAAGCCAGCCACATCACCAGTATGGACTGTCAAACAAAAAGGACCTTTACACTTAAAATTAACTCGGGAATCATGAAGTTATGGGTTGTATCTTTTGCAGTGATGTCAGGAAGTACAGAGATTAATGTAGACAGAGAAACCAATACAGACATAGATGAAAACTTAATTCTAACCTTAATACAAGGGTTTGGTAGGATGCATAATCTTACCAGTGTAACAGCATGTATCCCAATTCCTCATTTGGCTAGTCAGCCCATCCCATGGGGCATTATACCGATAAATTCATCTTTATTGGAGGAATATGATATCATAGCAGAAGCCTTTAAATGGGCTAATGTTTCCCATTACTTAGATAAAGAAAACATGTGTAGACAAAGAGGTAGTGATGTTTTACAAGATGCCACTTCTTGGAGACCAGGAGACAATAGAACAGTATTTGGAAGAGGCTCAAGTGCACAATGTCCTAGTGGATCACTCCCCTTAGATACTGGGTTTCTGACAGCGGTATTAACAGCCTCTGGTGGACAAGCTGCAGGATTATTAAATCTCTGTGTCACTAACAACATAGTACCTAATGTGACTACTGCTCCAGAAGGTACTAACCTTCGGAAAAAATTCAGAACTTGGACCAGGCCTTTGGAAGGGCACTGGAAGTATATGGGAGATATAGATTGGTGCTTTAATTGGGGTGCAAAGGCTATCCACAGCAATAGCAAAGCTGATTGGAGGTGCCCCAATGTCCTAAATCATAGTAAAATATCGATCCTAAATTCTGCTTTGATGATGGAACAGTGTAAGAAACAAAATTCTTTGAATGAAAATTGTAGACAAGAAATTCCATCCCCAGGTTACATGACATGGGTCACGTCGGATGGATATTGGACTACCTGACTACAGTTCAGTGCAGTAACTAGACAAGTAACTTTAGGATTATTGACCCTATGCCCCACATGGAAAAAGAATCCAATCAAAGCCCAATATTGGGGACGAACTAAAAGAGATACTGTAACAGAAAAAGACCCTGATACCTGGACAGGACCCTCAGCAGCAGTACAACTTGATTGGGGACTCCAAAGTTTCCTATTACCAGGACTAATGGTTTTAGAAAATTGAATGCTGATAGAAAATTTGACCTGGCAAGTAGAAACACTGTCTAGAGCCACTCGGAAAGGATTCCAGATTATTAATAAACAGGTCCAAGCTAATACTAAAATGACCTTACAAAATAGGCTAGCTTTAGATTTGCTTTTGGTCAAAGAACAAGGGGTATGCAGATATCTTAAATTAGACAAAGAGTATTGTTGCATCCACATCCCAAATATAACTGACAATCTACAAGGACAGTTAGACAAAATGAGAAAAGTAGCTGAAGACAGCAGAGCAATCAGAGATGCAGCAGAAAATAGTTGGCTCAACAAAATTCTCCAAGGATTAAACGGATGGTCTCTAAAAGGATGGTTAGCTATATTGTTGAAAGGAGCAATTTATGTGATTATAACTGTAGTTATTATAGGGATCTGCATAGGTTGTGTTAAGAGAACCATTGAGAAAAATATATGGAAGTAGTAAGAAAATCTAACTACTTCCAAAGGGGGGAATTGTTACCAAAAGACTTAGACAATTTGATGAAGGGCCCCTTTGTGTAAACCTTGTACAGATAGAGCAAGCAGGCTTGCATACCAGAGATGAGCAAGTCTGCACACCAAGGACAAGTAGGCCTACATACCAAAGATTAGCAAGTAACAATACGTGATAAAAGGGCAAGATGTTCCTCAATATCGGTATTGTACCCCCTGGCTCTGCTGACTGAATTACAAAATGAGCCAAACCCGGAGAAGTCCTTCGTAACTAGGGGAAAGGTAAAAGCGGCAGGGGGAAGCACGACCACTGACTCAATTCAAGACCGAAGAAACTTGCCCCCCCCCCACCCGTAAGGAGCATGCGTGCTAATCTACATCGCAAGCGGAGTTAATTTAAATACGACTGACCAGTACTGAATGAAATGTTTATCACTAGCCAATAAGTATACACTTAGGCATGTTTTTACTAATTGTTACTAATTAGATAACTGGATATAAACCCTGTAATTTTTGTATGCAGCATGCACATTAGGTGGAGTGATCCCCCGTGCATCCAGCACTGTAATAAAGGGAATGCCTGCTTCTTAATGCTACATTGGTGTTAAGAGGTTTATTCCCGATTTCGGTGACAGTGATACTACTTGCCATCCTGCCGACTATGCCAATTTGTCACGGATGGAGTGATGCACTTCACTCGCAAGAGAGAAACAACAATATATTTTATCGATATAAGACAGCGAGTTAACAAAGTTCAATGGTAAATGCGACAGTGGTTTAACAAGATTTGATGGCAAGGTACACTTGATTATTTACTGCATAGAGGACAGGGTCAGACAAAATTGTCAGGGAGACCCTCCCGTTGAGTCATGAGGTTCAGAAAGGACCCCCTTGCGTTCTAAACTCCTTCTCAGAGGAGAGTTTAGGTGCAGCTGGATCCAGACTTAGTCCCAGACTTGGTCAACGGTTTATGTCTAAAGGATTATATATGCACAATCAATCCTTTATATCACTTAGCTAAGATTTCAAAATTTCAGCGCGCTTATTCCCAATTCATTTACCGAGTATCTGATGCGATAAAGATCCTCTCAGCCTCGAGGAATAACCTTGAGAGGCGTCCCTACTCGAGGGGAGATCCTGGCATACAGCCCGCTGCTGTGCAGGAGAGCTCAACGGGCCCTGGGCTGTCCACTATTTATGGAGTAAGATAATTGACTTATAGTCATATTTACATACCAACTACAGATGTTAGTTTCTTCCAAATTTGGCTTGAGTCGGACATTGACCAGCACTGTGGTTAGGTGGGCGCATTGCTCAAATTAGCCCTTGGCTATTGTGTTGTTATCTGTCTCCCCCAAATCCACACAACCAGATGCATCCATTCTGACTGCCACTGGTGGTTATCACTCAAGCAGGGTTACGGGAAATACAGGTCAGGTTGGGGGCTGGGGGGGGAGAAGCACACCGTCACAGTCTGTGGCAGTCTGTGTAACCAGCTGTGTCAGTGTCCTCTGTGTGTGTCTCTGGGATACGTGCTCAGCTTTGCTACTGGTTGAACCTGCAAACAGATAAGTGGCAGCTGAGTCCCTCAGCCTGGGCAGAGACTCCGGGAGCCCGGGGTACTGGACTGGGCTCAAGCAGCTGGGCAGGAAGGAGTCCTGGGCTGGAGGAGGTGACCATGCTCCTAACATCCCTTAACAGTATTTGCAAATTAAGTTGCTCATCAAGCCTTTTATGTCTCAAAGTCCATATAAAGAAAATAAAGAGGAAATAAGAGGTATATTTTGGACTTCTTTGACAATCATAGAGATTTTCTCTACCTACATGGAAGTTATCTAGGGGAAAAAATGCTATACTTTGTCTACCAAAAGCCTGAGGAGTACTGCATGTGTGTAAGGGAGAAATGAAGATACAAGCGAGGAGTGGGAGAAGGGTTTAAATTTCTGCAATAGTAGTATGATTCATTTGGTATTGTCTTGCTGTGACCAAAGACAGTCTGTTGAAGAATGGTCTCATCTTACATGACAGTAAGTCATATCTGTTTTAAAGGGATGTCTGACTAATATCAGTGACTTTTCTCTCCAGGCACATTTATTAGACTCTCTTTTCCCCCTTCAGTAGTTTATCATTCTTTGAGACATAGTAGGGATCATTTATTTACAAAAGCAATGTAACTACACTGGTAAAAGTGAAGAATTTTGTTGATATACAGAAAAAATCTAATCATGGATTGATACTGAAATTTGGGAGGGAGAGGCACTAAAACTTTCCCATTGTCGTGGTTTAACCCCAGTCAGCAACTAAGCACCATGCAGCCGCTTCCCCCTCCCCCTTCCTAGTGGGGTGGGGAGGAGGAGGGGGGAAAAAAAAAAAAAGTAAAACTCGTGGGTTGAGATAAGAACAGTTTAATAACTAAAGTAAAATAAAATACACTACTAACTAAGAAGAATAATAATAATAGTAATGAAAAGGAATATAACAAAAAAAAAAAAACCCCAAAACACCCAAGAAAAGACAAGTGATGCACAATGCAATTGCTCACCACCCGCTGACCGATGCCCCAGCAGCAATCCACCCCTCCCAGCCAACTCCCCCCTGTTTATATACTGAGCATGACGTTCCATGGTATGGAATACCCCTTTGGCTAGTTCAGGTCAGCTGCCCTGGCCATGCTCCCTCCCAGCTTCTTGCACACCTGCTTGCTGGCAGAGCATGGGAGACTGAAAAGTCCTTGGCTTAAGATAAGCGCTACTTAGCAACAACTAAAACATCAGAGTGTTATCAACATTCTTTTCCTACTAAATCCAAAACACAGCACTGTACCAGCTACTAAGAAGAAAATTAACTCTATCCCAGCCGAAACCAGGACACCCATATAGATCAAATCTTGAGGATTAAAATCTTGACCTATATGTTATATATTTTTACAGGAAATCCACCAGCTCTCTAGTATTAGTCGTTGCTTTTTGAAAACCTTTTTACTGACTTGAATTCATCTAGCCAAATAAACTGGAGGTTGAGCTCACCCAACCTCTTAAATCTCAGTTAGTTTTTGGATTTTGCTCAAATTGAAGTACTGACTGAATTTCTTTTAAATATGTTTTTCAATCTTTTTTTACATATTTTCCAATTCTAAATAAAGCTAATTTGTTATAAGCCTGTTCCTAGAAGTTAAATATGTTGTTCAAAAGTCACTGCTGGCAGAAGGAAGTAATATCTGATACAGCTGAGTTTTAATTTAGTAGTAAGTGGAACATTTCTCTTAAAAGCTGGGATTTATTCACTGCTTCCTGTAGTATGCAAGAATTCGCTTAAAGAAGGCAAATTTTCCTGAAGTGGTCACACAGTTGGACTAGATGATCGTTGTAGGTCCCTTCCAACTGGAACTATTCTATTTATTTAATTTACATCACCTGAATTTGAAACTTATTGCTGTTTTATTCAAGTTGCTAAAAGATAGATGGTTGGTTCCTGCTGGCATGATAAATTTCATCAATGTTGTAACCATGTCAGAGAGCTAACACATTGGAAGGAGGCCTCTGTTTCTGTTGACTTTAAATAATTCCTGTCATAGCTTTATAGTAGCTTGCTTGGAAAAGACAAATTAGCCAGATGATAGTTATCATCTCAAACGGATAACTGCTCCTTTAAGGTTAAATTAAAGCAAAAGTGGCTGATTGATCCCAGCATTTAAACATATTAATTGAAGATCAAGCTCAGAAGCAAGATATTATTCCTCCTTCAAATTCAGATCGAGCAAAGATCTGGCCACTTGAATTCTGAGGGTTCTTGATTCTACCATCAAATCAAGAGGGCTGTGATTTTTTTTTGGTAGTTAAGGCTGATTCTCTTTAGGCTGGGAGGATATCAAGAAAGCAAAATTTTCTGGGACCAGAGGGAACCTGTTTCTCACCCAAAGCTACTCAATAGTATTCAAAGCTTCTGGAAGAGTTCAGCCGTTCTATTCCTAACCAAACTAGGTGGTACTTCAAAGCATCCAAAAAGACTAGGAAGTTTATGTACAGCTGTGACCAGTACCTCCTGCTCCTGACCCCGGTAATATGGTTAGCATAACTAATGCCATCTTATAAGGTAAACGGCCATTCTCTGTGACCAAGCTGGTCACATATCAGTCCACTTTCCCCTCCTCATCAGGCCTTGAAGGTCCTGCATACCAGGCAGACTACTTCTCCCCTTCCCTATCAGCCTCCAGGTTTCTGGGCACCAGGCTGACTACTCCCCTCCTTATTGGCCTTGAAGGTCCCAGGCACCTGGCCAACCAGGTGGTGGTGACCCCAACACAGAACAGGGAAGCATAGCAGCACACAGAGCACTGTCTATAAAATCAAGCAGTTACAAGTCCTAAGTGGGAACTGCTGCTGGATGGCAAAACCTGTGATCAGAGATGCCTCCACTGTCATCTGCTTCTTCTGAGGACTGAGTGACTCATATTCTTTTGCATATTTTGAGTCTAGATTATGATTGTTATATTGATACAGCAAGCCAAGTATTAAGATTTGACCTGATTTGCAGAGGGTCCAGGTGATTAGAAACCATAAGCTAAGCTGTGCTATAAAATTCTGTGTTACGCTACTTATAAAATTGTGCTACACTGATTCTGCTTATTAAAAATCCTGTGCTACTCTGATCATAAGATTCTATGCTATGCTAATCATAAAATTCTGTTAAAAAATAAAGCTTTAATTGAAACTACAACTTAGTGTCATCATCGTTTTGCCAAGGATCCCTAAAAGAACCTATCTGTCCCTGTAGCGTTAGGTGACAATAGCACTTAAAAAAAAAAAAAAGGAAAATTTTCAGGATATTATTAATTAGGTTAAGTTGCATTTTGGTTTCACAATACGATAGCCTTCAATCAAACTCTTCTTTACTCAAATAAACAATTCTTCATGGCTGTCTTCATGCATTGAAGTTTCTTTGTCTTATGATGTAACAGCAAAATGTCATATCATGTCGTGTTATACCTGCCAAGGTCTACTTTGAAAAAAATACCCATTAGATTTGTTAAGGCAGACTGTGCCTCAGCTGTTCACCTGTTTTGATTTTTGAACCAATTACTTGATTTGACAGAGAAGAACATAATCTTACTTATTGATGTTTTCCATTTTGTTCTTTGTCAATCTAAAGCTATGAACAGCTCTTGAAGTTATATCCTTGAATAATGTAAAAATTGTGATAGACTATGATTTGGTGTCAGCGCATCTTATTTTTATCATTTTGTCTAAATCTTTATTTTCATTTCTAGTAGGCGTGATATAAATTATTGAGACCACACAGTCATTAGGAGCTAAGAACATTATTAGCGTATAATTGCTGCATCATTATCTGGAGACCCAAGACCCCTACTAAGGACAAGCGATCAACTATAAGATAATTTTTGCAAGAACAGAGGTTTCCATAACTCAAGGATCCATATCTAAGAGAAACATGAATTGCTGATGCCCAATAACTTTGCAAAGTTGATGACGGAAACATCTGGATTAACAGATAAACCACAAGGATACTGACAGATAATGATGCTGCAAGACCTACAAAATATATTTTTGTAATGTATGTTGTTATGCTGTACCACGTTTATGATTGGATAATTAGAAATATGCATTAGTAGGTAATTGGATGATTCATATCATACCCTTGTAGTGTAAGGTATAAAACCCCTAAAGAAAAATCCTTTGAGTGTGCCTAGTTTGGCTGAGACATCTCATGCACATGAATAAATATTTACCTTTGTAATTCTATACTTTGCGTCCTAGCCTCTCTCCTCAGTCAGCACGGGTCGAATTTGTAACACAGGATATCCATAGCTGATTTTTCTTTCTTATGATGGCTTACACATTTTCTTTCCTATGATGGCTAGGGGGCAGCAGAGAGCCGCTGGCTCCCAAGGCCTGTTTAGGGAAGCGGTATCGCTGCTATAAAGCACTGTGGCCACCTCGCGAGGCAGCACTGGATCCATCGCGGTAGGCGGGCGGACGGGAGGGGAAAGGCGGATGTTCACCGCCCCAGGGCCTAGTGGCCTGCGTTTGGAGAAGGGCCAACAGACAGCCATCTGCGGACAAGCCCACACCATCCTCCGCTACGACGGCCGACGGAGCGCCGGGAGACGGCAGTGGAGGAGGAGGAGGAGAAGCGGCAGCAGCTACGAGCGCGCCTGCGCGCTAGCGAGTAGTGGTGGACTAGGTGGGGGATTGCTTCCTGCGCTCCTGTCGCAGTTCGGAATTTGCAGTGCGCCTGCGCGTTGGTGGGAGGAGGGCGGTGTCCGGCCCTGTGTTTTGAACGTCTCGATGCGGGTAGCTCACTATTTGGCAGGAAGGTGAAGAGGCCTCTATCCTGGCGGTGGAGCTCATGTATGGAGAGGAGGATCTAAATGTGGCAGAGGCGAACAGGAGGTAGCAGTGGTGACGGCGGAGTGAGACGAACGAGACAAGGGGAGCAGCTGTCCCTCCTGCTGCCGCCGCAGAGAATCTGAGTGGCCTAGTGAGACAGGAGGACCGCTGCGGCTGCAGCACTAACGCTCCTAGGCCGTCCTCCTGGCACTCCCAGGCGCCTATCCCCCCAGCAGGTGAGTAGCGAATGCGGGGGGGGGGCGCGGAAAAGCGCAGCCCGTCGCGCCGCCCTTGGCCTGGCTTAGTCTAGCCTAGTACCGGGCAGAGCCGGAGGGAGTCGCTGTGGGATGAGCTTGGAGCCGCTGCTCCTAGCTTTTCCTCCCCTCCCCCGAGGCTGACGTTATTTATATACTTGTCGTGTTCCGTCTCTGTTACCCTTTCTTCTTCACTGCCCGCCTCAGCGGCCCGCCTGGAAGCCGCGGGAGGCGGGCGAGAGTGGGGGCCCTCGGGCTCGTGTTGCCGTTTCTATCTTCCCTTCCCACGTAGCGCTCCGGCTCCTTGGCAACCCCCGCTCTTCCGGGCTCCATGGGACTGCTGCCTTCCTTTGGCACGGCCCCTCTCGGTATCTACCCCCCGACTCCCCCTTCCCTTGCTGGAGGGGAGGGGTTGCAGCTGCACATCCCCCCTTCCTCTCTGTGGAGCTATTGTACTGTGGGCTGGGGCCCGCCGAGGGGCTCCCGGCAGATAAGCCTCTCTGTCGATAGTGCACGTTCGGGGGGGCGGAGGGAGGTATGCCTCTGCTCTGTCATCCGTTCGCTTCCGCCACGAGAAAACGGGGCGAAGGGGATGTGAGGGTGGTGGCGGGGCTCGGCCGCGCCGCAACAGCCAAAGGCTGGAGCTGGGAGAGTTGCTAACGCGCAGGGCTGGCAGCGCTGGGGTTGCACACGCCACTGCCGCTGTCTGGGACACCCAGAGTGTGTGTGTGTATATGTGTATGCGCGCGCTCTGCTCGCGCTTTGCTGAGTTCCTTTGTCTGCTGCTGCCGCTTTCCCCTCCTCCCTCGATTCCCTCTCTCTCCTCCCTCCTCTCCTTTCTTTCCCCTCCCTTCTTTCCCCTCTCTCCCAGACTCAAAACGCTGCTGCAGCTGCAGGTTTGTAAATACTGGACCAACACACACAACATGGCTGACGCTCGCCCTGCTCCTTCACCAAGCTCTCTTTCTCCCTCTGTCTCCGCCGCTTAGCCTCTCCTCCATTTAGGCTTTTGTTTCTTCCCCTTCATCTCCCATTAAAAAAAAAAAAAAAGAAAAACAATTCACCCTCCTTATTGCGCGCATGGCGGGATTTCAAGGGTAAGGATCCTCGCTTTGGAGGCTTTCTCCTTTCGTTTTGCTGCTTACAACAAAATGAAACCTAAAATCAGAGGGGGTTTGGGAACCTAGGAAGGCCTGGAGGGAGGGGGAGAATTGGCTGAGCCCTGCTGAGAGAGGCTCGATTGGAATGCGCGTATCTCTTTGGGGGAGGGGGCTGGTGCACCAAAGTGCTGGCGGAGATGAAATACCGTATTATGCTTGCGAAATGATCTAGTGCCGTTTCTTTCATTTTAGGATGTAGTTCAGTATAAGGTATCAACTCGGCACAGTCTTATTAAAAAGACCTGAACTAGTTATGTTAGAATAGGCATTGTGTAGTGAAAAAACATAGTATAGGTTTTTCGGGGTTTCTTGGCTCTCTCTGTATCTCCTTGTCAGTATCTTAAATAGCTCGCAGATCACAGGATATAAAACTGGAATTAACACTTGCCGGGTCTCTTTGTGTTGCTAGTTTTCTGTCACAGATTAATTTGCCCTTGTGATGACAATAGCACAAACAGAAGCGGTTGATTTTTTTGTTGTTGTTGTTAAAAGGAGCACTTTTTAGTAAAAAAGAAAAGGTATGGCATCGTGAACTGAAGTGCGATACTGAACTACAAGACAGCATGTTTCTGACCTCTCCTAACACAAGACAAATGTTCAGTTCAGCACCTCCCAACCTCAGTTATTCAGAGTACCCCCTTCTGGCTTCGATGAAAATAGCTTATATTTTATTGCTTTTTTTCCTTAAATGATATAAAGCCAAAATAACATTTGAATTTCTTGGGCATATCTAAAATGATCTGCTGGGGAACAGCATATCTAGGTTTTAATTTAAAGATGAATGCTCAAGGTGCAAAGGATGTGATGCTTTCTAAACATGTGTTACTGTAACTGATAGTAAATGTTTCATTTTTCAAAGATTATATTTAAAAACACAGTCTATATTCAAAGCATGTACACATTGATAGCCATGACTTCTACCAGAGCAGTGCCCTAAAGTAACGTCCTAACTCTTTTCTTTGGCTACTTTGCTTTGGAAGCTTCTAGTGGAGAAGCACTGGCATAGCATAATCCTAGTTTTTATTGAGATAGAAGTAGTTACTGCATTCTAATGCTAGAATTAAGTCTCATATATTAATAATTTCTTTAATCTATGTTTGTTTTTTCTCCTACTTTTTCCATCCCCATTAAGAAGTGCTGATTAACTGGAGGAGAAAATAAATTATAGTATTGAGTTTACCACAATGTAAAACTTGAGTGGAGTCATCCAAATTGCATTTTGGAATGTGTATTCATGTCATGGCTCCCAAGCCAACTGTAATACTTCTAGATGGAAAAGTCTGAGCAAAAGTCTGTAACTTGATATGTCAGTGGATTTGTGCAGCACTCAGTTACTCTTAACTATTGTTAACTAACAAATTAGTTAAATAATTTGTATTTTATCTATGAACAGTGAAAAATGGGCCTGGGATCACTAAAGTAATTTTCAAGTAATGGTGAAATTATTTAATTGAATAATATACAGTACTTATTACTGTTTTCACCATGTGACAGTGGTTGAATTTAACTTTCTGTCTTAATCTAAAATGTGAATTTGGTGATGGCATGCAGAATTTAGGAGGTGAATTGATTTGGCTATCGGAGAGGTTGAGGAGAATGTTTCTACAATTGGAGTTTGCCTTTTTATATTTCTTTTGTGTAATGTACATTGTAAAACTGCTGTAAATCCATGTTATGTGAGGTCTTGTTTGACTTGATTGCTTGGAAACTTTATGTATTTCAGCAGGTTGTGGAACCATTACAAATTGTTGTCATTAACTGTGGTGACTATATTAGATTTAAATGTTACCTAATTGCATTCTAGTATTTGCAGTTATTGCAAGGTGGTTGAGATGTGTTGTTAAATTATCTTTTATGATGGGATTTTCTTGGAGTTTTATCTGTAAAATAAGAGTTACTGACAGTATACTGTAAACATTTACAGGTAGCTTTTTATAGTCTTTTTTGCTAAGGTTAGCTTTTAGCGTGTCTTCTTTTTTAATGGTATTGTTGAATGCTCTTATGTGCTATTCAAGGTCTACACCTCCAAATAGTGGTGAGAATAGATCTTAAAATTAAGAGTAGCTCTATGGATTTCAACAATGCTTAACATGCAGATGAGCTGCTGAACTTTAGACCTTCAATTGCAGGTGGTAATTTGAACAGAGGAGAACTTTATCTCTTTGTTTACCAATAATATTCCAGTTGTTTTTATATGGATGACTTACAGTAGCCATTTATAGCAAGAACATTTTTATCATTGTGACTGATTGTTGAGTCCACTTGCCATTTTTGAAGTAATCTATGTTCACTGTCACTTCTTCTGGCATAGCTGTATGCAGATCCTATTCTTTGACCACATTGTAGCTGATAGTCCCCTTGTAGTAACAGTGCCAGCTACTTTAATTGAAGTGCCTTGGATTCAATCCCTGCAGTTCCATTTCCTAGGAGTGATCAGTGGTGTATGGTAACCTGGCTAGTCTTAATGTTCCTTTTTGGAGTTTTTGGTTTGTTTGATTTAGTGTCAGAGTTCTGGGGAGCCTATCTGTCTGCTTAAGTTTGACTGCTTGTATCTGCAAGTTTGGAAATGCTTTAGGATGAAAGTGCTCCAATAAAATGTATTGCTGTGTTTAAGGTCACTGGTTGATCTCTCATCCTTCTGTTTTCAGAGTCTTCCTAGTGATTCAGAGGTATTCCTGAATCCCAAGTTTCCTATGTAACTTTAGGTGTAGCCTATTAAGATGAAAATTCCCTCTGAATGTGTACCTCAAAGGTTTTTTAATTCTATCCACTGTATTGCTTGGTGAGTTTTTTGTTTTCCCCAGATTACTATTAGGTCAGAACAAGTAATGAATATAGGGAACATGGGTAACTATTCTGTTTTAAGATTACTATGCCGACTAGGTTGTAAAGTATAACGTTACCTAGCAAACTGATTTCTACCACTGGTGCTGCTTCTTAAGGTGATATTACTTTGCCCAGATGTCAGTCACTTGTAAAATGAAGAAGTAAGCTTGACTTTTTCAGTAATGTTCATTGACTTGTTCTAAAGCATACTAAGCTGCCATTATGTTGATTTCTGTAAAAAAAAAAAAAAAAACAAACAAACAAAAAAAAAAGCCAAAAAAAAAACACAAACAAAAAACAAAACTCACATATCTACACCTTAACTTGACCCCTCTTTCAAAAACTATAAATGACTTTTTTCTGAACCTATATTAATCACATTTAAATGTAAAAATGAACTTTACTAGATCATGACCTCTTACCCTAAGAAGCACAACTGAAAGACACATCGGACATCAGGCTTCTGGTCTGGTATGTGTTAAGATCAAATAACTATTTCTGTTGCAAAAATTATTTTACTAGTTTATGTATTTTCTTTATGAAAAATTCTTCCCTAGTGTGTTCAGAAAAGGTAGCTTAACTCCACTGTATAATTTCATGCTTGCTGTTGAGATTTTTAAATCTGGAAGTTCCTAGCAGCATAGAAGAAAGCATGTTCTGGAATAGTTCCCTTGTGACGTTTTGTATTGGGCATGATTGGCGGGGGGGGGGAGAGGGGCGGGCAGGCGGGGCTGTGAGTGACCTCTGTGGGAGAAAGTTGTTGACTGCCCTGTACTGGTTACAGTTGGTTCCAGCCAGCTCAGCAACAACCCCATTGCAGGCCAAAGATGGGCCAATCAGCAAACTTTGTGGTGCCTCTGTGAAAACAAAACTAAGAAAGGGTGGTAAATGCTGAAAAAAAGGAAGAAAAGAAATAACACCAGAGCAGAGGAAAGAGGAGACAGAAGACCATGCTGGAACAGGAGGAGAGCAGGAGATTGAGTGGTAGCCTGAGCAGGGGCCGAGAGGCCTGACTCTAAAGGGACTGCTACCAGTAGAGGAACCACCACACACTGACCTCAATTTCATGTGCCGCCTGTTGCCCCATCTAAGAGACTGTTTTATGTGTGGTGATGGGATTGGAGAACGAACAGGGGGAAAGAGAGGTTTTGCAGAGGCAAGGGATGATGAGGTGGATTGAAAACTGGCTGAATGGCCGGGCCCAGAAGGTGGTGATCAGTGGCACAAAGTCTAGTTGGAGGCCAGTAACTAGCGGTGTACCCCAGGGGTCAATACTGGGTCCAGTCCTGTTCAACATCTTCATTAATGACCTGGATGATGGGGCGTAGTATACCCTCAGCAAGGGAGGAGTGACTGATACACCAGAGGGTTGTGCTGCCACCCAGAGGGACCTGGACAGGCTGGAGAAATGGGCTGACAGGAACCTCATGCAGTTCACCAAGGGGAAGTGCCAAGTCCTGCCCCTGGGGAGGAACAACCTCATGTACCAGTACATGCTGGGGGCCACCAATCTGAAAAGCAGCTTTGCAGAAAAGGCCCTGGGGGTCCTGGTGGGCATCAGGTTGAACATGAGCCAGCAATGTGCCCTTGCTGCAAAGAAGGCTAATGGTATCCTGGGCTGCATTAGACAAAGCATTGCCAGCAGGTCGAGGGAGGTGATCCTTCCCTTATATACAGCACTGGTGAGGCCACACTTGGAGTACCATGTCCAGTTCTGGGCTCCCCAGTGCAAGAGAGACATGGACATACTGGAGAGAGTCCAGCGAAGGGCCACGAAGACGATTAAGGGACTAGAGCATCTCACATCTGAGGAAAGGCTGAGAGAGCTGGGAATGTTTAGTGTAGAGAAGGCTCAGGGGGAGTCTTATTAATGTATATAAATACCTGAAGAGAGGCTGTAATGAAGACAGAGCCAGGCTCTTTTCAGTGGTGCCCAGTGACAGGACAAGAGGCAGTGGGCACACAGTGAAACACAGGAGGTTCCGTCTGAACATCAGGAAACACTTTATTACTGTGAGGGTGACCGAGCACTGGAACAGGTTGCCCAGAGAGGTGGTGGAGTCTCCCTCCTGGGAGATATTCAAAATCCATCTGGACATTGTCCTGGGCAACTGGCTCAAGGTGGCCCTGCTTGAGCAGGGGTATTGAACCAGATGACCTCCAGAGGTCCCTTCCAACCTCAACCATTCTGTGATTTTGTGATTTCTGAGAGAGAGTGTGGTTTTTTGTTTGTTTCAATAACAGAATTGGTAATTAGAAGTTTTTAACTGACAATAAATTAAATTGATTGAAATTCCCCCAAAATCAGTAAACTTTTTTTGCCCGCAACACACTTACGTTAAGTTTTCTTGCTATCCTTTTTCAAATGCTGTGTCAAACATTATGTCTACTAAAATTCAGTACAGTGCTTAGGTCTCTGGTATGCTTAGATAACTACCTATCATACTGATGAGCATTTTGTCTGTTCTTCTGTATGTCTGTAACTTATCTCTGGTCTTCAACTTGAATTGTAAAATGTTTGGGGAGTAAACTGTCTTTTTAAATTTTTCTAGGAATGATACAAATAATGAAAATAAGGCTTGGAGGATGTAGGTTGTCTAACCCATCTTGTACTCAAAAGACAGTCAGCTACATTTGTATGATTCTGGATGGTTGTTTGCCCATCCTGTTCCTTAATCTCATGTATTTTGGGAAGTCAGAAGATCTTTGTCTTAATGTTGAAAGAAGACACAGGGTTTTGTTAATGGCTGGTTTACCATCAGTGGAACTGCAGTTATAAGAGATCTGATCTGTCAAAATATATGCTGACAGGAGTATCTTCAAAAAACAGCTTAACAGAAAATTGTCTCGTGTGGTGCAAATACTTTTAAAAAAATCTGACTATTAAATGCTTTTAGAGTTAGGGAGTGTCGTGGTTTAACCCCAGCCTGCAACTAAGCACCACACAGTTGCTCGCTCACCACCCCCACCCCCTGTGCAATGGGGAAGAGAATTGGAAGGGTAAATGTAAGAAAACTGTCTTTATCTCAACCCACGAGTTTAATCAGTAAAGCAAAAGCCGCATGCGCAAGCAAAGCAAAACAAGGAATTTATTCACCACTTCCCATGGGCAGGCAGGTTTCCCGTGGGCAGGCAGGTGTTCAGCCATCTCCAGGAAAGCAGGGCTCCATCATGCGTAACGGTTACTTGGGAAGACAAATGCCATCACTCCGAATGTCCCCAACTTCCTCCTTCTTCCCCCAGCTTTATATGCTGAGCATGAGGTCATAGGGTATGGAATATCCCTTTGGTCAGTTGGGGTCAGCTGTCCCGGCTGTGTCCCCTCCCAACTTCCTGTGCACCCCCAGCCTACTCATTGGCAGGGCGGTGTGAGAAGCAGAAAAGGCCTTGACTCTGTGTAAGCACTGCTCAGCAATAACTAAAACATCCCTGTGTTATCAGTATTGTTTCCAGCACAAATCCAAAACACAGCACTATACCAGCTACTATGAAGAAAATTAACTCTACCCCAGCCAAACCCAGCACATTCTCCACCCCTTATTCCATACCATTTATGTCATGCTCAGGTCTCACACTATTCAATACATCCTCATTAACTGCCATTATTAACTTATTAACTGCCACATTAACTTATGCTGTGCAAGCACTGGTCAGCAGTAGCCAAAACATTGGTGAGCTACAAAGCACAGTGCTATGAGGGCTGCTATGGGGAAAGTTAACTCCATCCCAGCCAGACCCAGCACAATCTGCATCTGTTTATTCCATACCATTTGCGTCATGCTTAGGTCCTACATAATTTGATACATTTACATATCTTCTAACCATCCCCTTGTATCTATTTCTCATTCCAGAAATCCCCTCTTACTGATACTTCCAACTTATACTTAAGCCATCTTTATACCCAACATACAGATTTATACATTCTCATTAACTACTATCCCCTGTCCCTTAACTGACAGATATTGTTTTTCCCATTCTATGGGCTTCCGCCATTTCCCCCAAAATGTTCATAAGAACAGGCTATGACCTGGGCCCAATCTGTCAAGGTGGTCACTTAAGACAGGAGAAGCAGCATCTTCAATTGTTGGGTGCAAACACCAGCTTGGTTTGGGTCATCATTGCACTCGCCCAGTTCCTTGTGAAGCTCACTCTTCATCGGTTTGTGTAGTCCCTGCTATGCTACTTTCTACAACGTAAAACTCGCATCACAGATTATTTTCCCCCAAAGTTAAATCTCCTTGAGGTGCGTGCCGGATCTCCCCATCCTTCTGCATTACCCACCAAGTACGCCTAGGTCCTTGAGCAAAGACAATCCCATGAATGGGCTTGCCTTTTCCCAAGGGAGGAGCAATCCACACTGCCTTCCCTAGCCACTTCCCTTCTTCCCTGGCTTCTGCTAAATTTGTATCCCAGTGCCTAATGCTCTCAACATAGTCTTTAACAGTCCATTATATATCTTAGTCTTTCTGGAGGCTTGTGGGTGATAGGGGATGTGATACACCCACTCAATGCTGTGTTTCTTGGCCCAAGAGTTTATGAGGTTATTTTGGAAATGAGTCTCGTTGTCTGATTCAATTCTTTTTGGAGTAGCACGTTGCCACAGAACTTGCTTTTCAAGGCCTAAGATGGTGTTTCAGGCAGTGGCATGGTTTACAGGGTATGTTTCTAGCCACCTGGTATTCGCTTCTGCCATGGTGAGTGTGTAAGCTGACACAGGCAGGATGCAGGAACAACCACAAAACCACAGATGAAATGCAGAGAGTAAATTTATTTTCGTTACCTTGCTAACCGGGGATCCCCGAAGCAGCACCCGGGCAGAGGCACACAATTGGGAACGCAGGCACCGCAGAGCTTGGTCCTTGCTAGAGGATCGCCAAACCTGCTGGTTTTGCCTGTATTTCAGGGATTCGCGCAGGCATAGTTTTCCACTGTGCTTTGATCTTTCCCACAGCAGGGCAGGAATCTCAAGCATGTTCGATAGGGTGCCTCTGAGTCTATCACAGGCCTATGTTATCTAAACACAGATGTTCTACTTGTTTATCCTTGTGTTTTGGACAACAATTAGTATGATATATATGTTTTTCTACACCCCAGCTGCAAGTCACTTGAACATGTTTACAATCCTCCTCACCAATCTTCCGTTATTTTCCCACGTTCCACCCCCTCGCTCAAGGGACCACTTCCGCTGGGGCTGGCAAAGTTGGAGGTGTCCATTTGTGCTTGCGGGGTGTAGGGCAGGGTAATTTACAGAGGCATGCAATAAGCACATATAGAAAAAGGAATAAACATGTCTCTACAATAATGCTTTGAATCAGGTGTCCCATTCATCCTGTCAGGGAATTAAAGTACTCGGCCAGCCAAGCACCACCAGTAGATTGTTTCATTTGATGCATTAAGTCCTGGAGATGTTGAATGTCATCCTCTATGCTGGCTGATTCATCAGTTATGTTGAAGCAACACATGCCTTCAAAATCAGAGCAGCGTTTATGGTGTCGAAGAAGGAGATAGTCCACCGCCAATCGATTTTGTAATGTTCCTTGGCATACAGCCATTACCTACTCGGAAAAAATAGCAATGAGAAACACTAATATCAAAAGCACTTAGCATAGTATAATCCTGCAATACAGCTACTGGGGTTGGCACACCAATGAAGCACGTTGTCAAAAGATCTGCAGCTGTTAATCTTCCCTCAATACAAAAGGCAGATGAGTTAGTTACAGTAGAGGCTAACTAAATCCAAGTATTTACATGTTGATCTCACGGAAATGTATCCAGGGCACGTGCTTGTAGTACAAGACTACAAAGGATGATGAGCCAACCTGCGATAAGGGAGGAAAACAGGAGTGTCATCTCCTTCCAGTAATACATAATATGCCGTTGCTCTAGCTCCTTCAGCTAATATTACTCCGGGTTTGATAACCTGATGTGGGGTAATTGCCCACACAGATTGGAGAGCTATGGCTTGCGCTTTTTCAGATTGAACTTCAATTCGATGATGGGTTCGTGACACCAATAACACCATTCCAATGCTATCTCCTCTAGATAAGACACAAGTATTCATCGAAGATACCTGAAATACAAGAACTCGAGAATCTGATATCAACAAAGGATGTAAAATAAGAGGAGAAGTTGAGGTACAGAACCATATGGCATTCTCAGGGGTTATTATATCAATCTTTGCATCTAGATTAATAGGTCGTGGTCCCACCACGCAATCCGTTGGTGTAAACAATTCCATTTCCCCTGTAGTTAATATTTTGGGAAGAATTTCAATCCTCACCATGTTTTGTACTGGAGGTGTTGTAATACGATCATAGGGTGTTTGATTATGAATATTCTGGCTGTTTAACAAAAAAGCTGCTTTAGTAAGATGTGAACTCCAATGTTGTAAAGTTTTAGTACTGGTTAGCTTTTTTAATTGTTCCTTCAACATCCCATTCATTCTTTCAATCAAGCCATTAGCTTGGGGATGGTAGGCAATGTGGAATATCCAATCTATCCCTAGCCCTTGAGCCCAATCTTGGACATTATGTCCACTAAAGTGTGTTCCTTGGCCACTCTGTATTTGGTGAGGAGGTCCGTATTGAGGAATGAGTTGTTCTAATGCTTCAATTGTGCTATGTTGATGTTACGACCCAGTCTGGACAGACCAGAGGACAGACCAGAGGGTCGTAGAGGTTCTGGGATCCCCCTGGGCTAAATTAAGGTGAAACGACACCAAACGATCACTTTGAATGCTTTATTTGAACAATCCAAACTGTGGAAGGCGTAATGGTGGGCAGCGTGGGTTGCAGCAAAACATTCACAAGAAGAGAGAAAAGAGATGAAAAAAAGAAAGAGGGGGAAAAGAAAAGAGAGAGTCACCACCCTTGGATCCCGTGGCGTCGACGACGACGAGCGTGGTAATCCTCCGGTGATGGGCGCACGCAACGTGGCTCTTTGCAGTTGTGTCTTTTATAGTCTAAATCTCCGTCCACAGTCACGCCTCTTGAAGACTTATATGGGTTCATTCTAGACAGTTCTCAACATATATAGTAGTGTTCCAGAGGGTTCTTTATCTACTGAGTATGTGCCGCTTATTGGGGTGGTGGTCTTAGGGACTTTCCAAGGAGCTACAAGCCCCCTCCTCCAATAAGCTTTGTGTGGCCTCTGGCCATATGTGGTGGGTTACCAGGCTGGGTCTGCCAGAACACAGGACTGCACACCCTCTGGCATGCCCCCTGTGTCCATGCCAGCCAACTTCTTGCTAATGTCCCTCCCCCTTTGTTATGCAGACTGTACTTTGGTTGCTACAATGTTTGAGACATTGACAGGCGTTAACTCTTTCAGTCCCTCACAGCTGATTAGCATATTTGGTGGGTTTAGCAAAAACCAGTCCTGACACTGTATCCACAGCAGTGAATACATATCGCCACCCCTTCGACAGGGGCAGGGGGCCCATGTAATCGACCTGCCAGGTATTTAAGGCCCACTGACCCCATTTTATCTTTCCCCATGGCCTGTATAATGCCCTTAAATGTAGCTGCATACAAATAGTACAATTATGTGCACATGTTTTATAAATATGTAATGGCAAAGGGGTTTGATTGTGAGCAATGTCCCATGCGTGCGCAGTATAAGCTGATCGATGTCCACAAGCTATATGCGCATTTATAGCTTGAGCATGTACTTTGGTGGAGGTCATATTATCTACTTCCCTATTATTTTGTGACTCAAGCGAATCATCTTTTTGATGAGCTGAGACATGCCTTACTTTTAAAGGATACCTTTGTACATATTGCCACGTTTGTTGCCATATGTCTGCCCCCCATATAGGGTATCTTTGTACATGCCAATCCTCTTGGGCCCAGCGGGGTAACCACATTGTGAGGCTTTTGTATACAACCCAACTGTCAGTGTATAAGTAATGTGCCTTCCCTTCCAGGATGGCAAGAGATGCTGCAATCAATTCAGCCCACTGACAAGATGCCAGTACACCTGTTTGCCATAATATAATTCCTGGAAGCGGAGCATATGCAACTGCTCTCCATTGTCCAGTTGCCGTGTATGTTGCACTTCAATTGGTAAACCAGGCATCTTTTTTGTGCTCTTCTATTAACTCGTCATAAGGGGGAGCCTCCTCCACAGGAGGTGGAGGATATCTCCAAGGAGAAGAGTTTCCCCTAGTGTGGGCATATGATTAAATGATGCAGTTCCTAGAAGAGTGGCATGTGGAGTGGTTACATGTGGTTTTCCTGGTAGAAATTGTTACTGTAAATAATGTTTCCATTTCCAATGCGTGGCTGCCTGAGCTACCCCTGCACGGGCCCTAATGGAATCATCAGTAACCCACCCATGAATAGGTATGGATGTGTGTACAGTCACGCTATCTTGGCCTGTGATTCTTTCAGTTCTACAGCTAAAATTTGTTTTTCCATCGGGGTATAATGTATAGCGGAGCCTTGTAATGCCTTGGACCAAAATCCTACAGGCTCTTTCTGATTTTTTGGCCCAGTCATCTGCCACAATCCCCACGAGACTATATAATTTAGAATTGTTACTTCTAATTCAAAAGGATATACTTGCCTAGGAGTGTGCGCATGCTCAATCAAAGCATTTTTGCAGGCATCAAAGGCTTTTTGTTGTTGCTTGGTTCACTGCCAAACAACCTTTTTCCTAGTTAATTTCTGCAGAGGGCGCATTAATACCACCAGATGTGGGATAAAAGTTCTCCAATACCCTAAAAGTCCCAAGAAGGTCTGTAACTGTTTTACTGTGGTTGGTACAGGAAATCGCTGGACTGTTTGCTGTACCTTATTTGGTATTTCTCTAATCTGTCCATGCCAAACTATTCCCAAAAACTGTACAGTAGTACTAGGGCCCTGTATTTTCTTTGGATTAATTGCCCAGCCTTGGTCCTGTAAATGCACTTTCAGTGATTCGGCAGCTGCTTCAATTTCTTGTTGTGACTCTGCCATAATCAATAGATCATCAATATAATGGTAAACAGTAATGGTACCCAACCACAGTGCTACATCAGCTGCTATCATTTGGTGGCAAATGGAGGGACTGTGTTTGTATCCCTGAGGCAATACTTGGAAAGTATATTGCTTTTGTTGCCAGGTAAAGGCAAACTGGTCTTGACTTTCTGAAGCAATGGCTATCGAAAAGAAAGCATTAGCAAGGTCTATCACAACTTTCCAGGGTTGTAAATTTTTGCTAATTTTTTCTATAAGAGTAACCATGTCTGGTACCATAACTGCAAGTGGGGGTGACCTTATTCAATTCTCTGTAATCTACAGTCATTCTCCAAGTGCCGTCTGGTTTTTGAACCGGCCAAATAGGATTGTTAAAAGCAGTCATAGTTTCCTGAACGATTCCCACTTGTTGAAGTGCCTGAATGGTTTGAGTAATTTCCTCCTCCCCCTGTGGAATATGATATTGTTTTACAGTTACCACCTTGGTAGGCACGGGCAGCACAACAGGATCCCACTTCGGGAATCCATGCAAGATGGTTATAGATTGAATGGCAAATCCCGCTTGCGAAGTTCCGAAGCAGAAGTGACCATTTAAAGTTTCAACTGTTCGTCCTGCCAACACATCAATACCCAAGATATATTCTTTAACTGGGGCAATTAACACAGTCGTGGTAAATGGCGTGACATTTCCTATTGTTAAGGTAACTTTAGCTTGGAGGGCAGGGGTCGGATTTCCCCCCAATCCACAGATCTGTGATGTGGCTTATTATCAGTATTACTATGTAATACAGTAACCTCAGCTGCAGTATCCACCAGAGCTAATACATGTAAAATCCCCCCAGACCACCACTCTATAGTTAAAGGAACATAAGGGCGTCGGTCCCTCTCAAGGTAAGAGGCTACAGTGGCGGCAATTTTGGGGGACCTGCCAAACCTTCATTTCTGCTGTTTTGGCATTTGCCAGGTAGTGTCTTGCCTTGAGGTGGCAGGCGGGGCAGAGGGTGGGCACAGAGTTGGTGGTCGTGGGGCCAGGGGTGGTCAGCTTTTTTGCATAAATGCTAACTTTTGCCATCAGCAAAACATTTCTGATGTTGTGATACCATCTATTTCTGATTGTGGGATACTGGCTTGTACAAGATCATTCCACATTTGTTTCCTCGTCACACATGCTGTAACTCCTTTTGGTTTTGACGGCTTTCCTTTATTCACCACCCGAACAGATGGTCCTGAAATTACAGCCCCAATTTCCCTCAAGGTATCTGCTAGGGCACCTACATTACCAGTAGCATTTGTCACTGCTGGTATAATCAAGGGTTTTAGTGAGGCAGGCGCTCCTCTCAAAAACTGCATTTTGATACTTCTCGTTACTGCTACCCTGTCCAGATTGGATCCCGTAACCAACGCATTAGCCATCCCCATCTGCCGCACCAAATTAATACCTTCTTCCATTGTACACCAGTTCCCAAGGGACGACACTAATTTGACAGGTTTTGCATATGCTGTTAAAACTGCTGCACACAACCATTGATATAGCGTAGGTGCAATAATGTCTTGCCCATCAGGACCTCTGACGTTTTGCAGCTGAGCATATCCTCATTGTATCTGATCATCATTGGCTATAGGGCTTAATAAATCTTTTTCACCCATTAATAAATGGATAGATGCAGCTCCACTATCCCAAGCTTGCAAAATCCATGCCAGTATGCCTTCCTCACTCTTTTGCTGATAGATCTCTAAAAATTCCCTTAACTTGTTTGGAGTGTAAGTACGTGTGATCTGCACTCCCCCGTCCGCTTGTTCCTGCTGCCCCATCATTTGTATGAGGGGTCATGCTTCTGCCACCTCCCCCCTTTTAAATCCGGCTCAAATTCAAACTCAGTCTCGGAGTCTGAGGATTCACTCCAAATATTTCCATCCCATTCCTTGGGATCCCATGAAGGTTTTGTGGTGAGAGCACGAACTTGGGAAACCGAAACCTTACTTTTTCCATATCTGTCCCTTCGTTTATTAGCGATACACGCTACCAACCGCTCTACATAATCTTGCAGCCCATGGCACCTCTCTGCTTGGATAGTAATTACTTCTTGCGCGATTGCCTTTGTATCTTGTAAAGTCCTGACTTTGTTTTCCAATTCTCTCATTTTACTCTGTAATGCAACAACTTCACGGTCAAGAGCTCGAAGACTGGTAACTAATAACCATCCCAATCTCCCCGCTAACTTGTGAGAAGAATCCGATGCCACTTTCCGTGGCAATCCATGCATAGCTGTTTCAATTGTCTGGGGGGTAACCACTGCCCTGTCATCTATTTCAGGCCATGCTTCCGGTGGAGCCCATGTAGCCAGGAAAGTGGCCACAGGGGTCCAGCGCTCAGTACTGGGCCATCCCGGAATACAGGGAGTCACTGTCATGGCCTCCCCAGTCCCCGACTTTTTTGCCAGTCATGGCATGGCTGTTCCTGGATCCTGCCAACTATGCCAAATGTGTGAGCCGACACAGGCAGGACGCAGGAATAACCACAAAACCATGGATGAAATGCAAAGAGTAAATTTATTTTTGTTACCTTGCGAACTGGGGGATCCCCGAAGCAGCACTCGGGCAGAGGCATACAAGCGGGAACGCAGGCACCGCGGAGCTCAGTCCTTGCTAGAGGATTGCCGAACCTGCTGGTTTTGCCTGTATATCAGGGATTTTCGCAGGCATAGTTTACCACTGTGCTTTGATCTTTCCCACAGCAGGGCAGGAATCTCAAGCATGTTCAATAGGGTGCCTCTGAGTCTATCACAGGCCTATGTTATCTAAACACAGATATTCTACTTGTAAAGCACACAAGGATAGACAACAATTAGTATGATATATATGTTTTTCTACACCCCAGCTGCAAGTCACTTGAGTGTGTTTATGATCCTCCTCACCAATCTTCCGTTATTTTCCCACAGTGAGTATGTAGTGCTTGCCTTGGCGTGTTCGTGGCAGTGGTCCAATATAGTCAATTTGCCAGGCCTAGCCATATCGAAAACCCAGCCACCGCCCTTTATTCCAGAGAGACTTTACTTGTGTGGCTCGCTTGATTGCAGCACATGTTTCACATTCATGGGTGACCTGTGCGATGGTCTCCATGGTCAGGTCCACCCCTCTCCCATCTGTATGTTGCATCTCTCCCTAGATGCCCCGATGTTTCGTGGGCCTATTGAGCTACAAATATCTCACCCTTACACTCCCAGTCCAGGTCCACCTGAGCCATTTCAATTTTGACAGCCTTGTCTACCTGTTCATTGTTTCGATGTTCTTCAGTGGCGTGGTTCTTGGGCATGTGAGCATCTACATGAGGTACCTTTAGAGCCATGTTTTCTACCCGGGCAGCGATGCCTTGCCACAGTGTGTCACAATCCCTTTGGATCCCTCAGATTTACAGGACAAGGTACTTTGTAAATTAAACTTTATTTTATGAGCTCATATAGGAAATACAACAAACAAACATGACAAAAAAGGGCTCAATCTCCTTTGCACAGACTAGTCTATCACGTGAATTCAATTATTTACCATATAAGTCATGAGGTTTCATGAGGTTTCATAACTTATAACCTATAACTTGTAACTTGTGCACCTATGAGCAAAATAGTTACCTAGCTGACGGTGAGAGTGCTCATCCTTCCTCCTTCATCACGGTGCGGGCATCCCCTGTATCACACCGGGAAGCATGAAAGCCTCAGCAGTCCAGCTGCTGTTGGATCCGCTTCCAAAGCTTTTTGGATAAGCTGATGTTTTTATACCTTGTAACTTGGAACTTTGGTCTATACCATTTCCATGAGCTAGCAGATCCTGATGAAACTGCCAGACAATCAATATGCAAGGATTATGGCTGCAGGAGACAGCAATCTGCAGGTGATAATGGCCCTTTAGCTCTTTCTGGCCACCTGTCCTGTCTAGGTGATGCTCTCGCTTTGACCTAATGTCACTGCTCCCATCATACATCAGGCCTTAGCATGAGCTGTGATAGCGAAAATCTGAGCAAGAGTTGAGTGAGCAGTCACACAATGCAGCTGCCCAGATGGGTGTATCTCTGCACTGCTACCAATTGGTCTTCTTCCACTGCTGTAGCCACCCCCATAGGGCATTAGCCACCATCCAGGAGTCAATATAGAGATAGAGTACTGGCCACTTTTCTCGTTCAGCAATCTCTAGGGCTAGCTGGATGGCTTTCACTTCTGCAAACTGACTTGACTCACCTTCTCCTTCAGTGGCCTCAATGACTTGTCATGTGGGACTCCACACAGCAGCTTTCCATTTCCGATGGTTTCCTACCACACGACAGGATCCCTTGGTAAACAAAGCATAATGCCTCTCATTTTCTGATAACTCATTATATGGTGGTGCCTCTTGGGCACGAGCCACCTCCTCAGGCAATGCTCCAAAATCTCTGCCTTCTGGCCAGTCCATGATCTCTTCCAGGATTCCTGGGTGGTTGGGGTTCCCCAGTCGAGCTCGTTGCGTGATCAATGCTACCCACTTACTCCACGTAGTGCTGGTTGCGTGGTGTGTAGAGGGGATGTTTCCTTTGAACATCCAGCATAGCACGGGCAATTGCAGTGCCAAGAGGAGATATGCTTCTGTGCCAACAACTTCTGAAGCGGCTCGAACCCCCTCATATGCTGCTAGTGTCTCTTTTTTCAGTTGGGGTGTAGTGGGCTTCTGATCCTCGATACCCCCGGCTCCAAAACCCTAATGGTTGACCTTGGGTTTCTCCTGATGTTTTCTGCCAGAGGCTCCAGGTGAGACCATGCTCCCCAGCTGCAGTGTAGAGTACATTTTGCACAGCTGGTCCTGTCCGGACAGGCCCAAGAGCTGCCTCACGAGCTATCTCCTGCTTTATCTGCTCAAAGGCTTGCTGTTGCTCAAGGTCCCTGTGCTGGTTTTGGCTGGGATAGAGTTAAATTTCTTCATAGTAGCTGGTATGGGGCTATGTTTTGGATTTGTGCTGGAAACAGTGTTGATAATACAGGGATGTTTTAGTTATTGCTGAGCAGTGCTTACACAGAGTCAAGGCCTTTTCTGCTTCTCACACCACCCCGCCAGCGAGTAGGCTGAGGGTGCACAAGAAGTTGGGAGGGGACACAGCTGGGACAGCTGACCCCAACTGACCAAAGGGATATTCCAGACCATATGATGTCATGCTCAGCAATAAAACTAGGGGGAAGGTTGGCGGGGGGGGGGGGCGCTGCTCAGGGACTGGCTGGGCATTGGTCGGTTGGTGGTGAGCAATTTTTTTCTTTTGTGTCGCTTGTTTTTCTTGGGTTTTATTTCTCTCTGTTATTTTCCTTTTCATTATAATTTATTATTATTTTTATTTTATTTCAGTTATTAAACTGTTTTTATCTCAACCCGCGAGTTTTCTCACTTTTACCCTTCCGACTCTCCTCCCCATCCTACTGGGTGGGGGAGTGAGTGAGCGGCTGTGTGGTGCTTAGTTGCCGGCTGGGGTTAAACCACAACAGTCCTTTTTGGCACCTAACGTGGAACCCGAAGGGTTTGAGATAATAACAGATTGACCAGAGTATTTTAGAAGGGATTTATATCTGTTAACAGTTGCAGCTCACGATATTGATTCATCTGTTCTTGATATTAGTTTATCTGATCTGCGCCATGCTCTTTTTTTTTGCTGTACATGTTAAAGATTGGTTTTGGCTTTTGCGGTTTGCTGTGCTCTGTGGTGCTTAGTGATGTTTTGCCTGGGGGATTTGCTATTAAAACACTGACCTTGAGCTTAATCTGGTATTTGGACTCTGTACTGAAGCCATTACTGTACTTCGGGTACCATCTCATGGAGACAATCAACAATTATACTTCTTCCTCTGAGAGGTTTTTTGTGGAGGAAATACAGAATGGCACCTTCGCCACCTTCTTCTGTGATGTTTTGTCCCTCATTACAATAACTACTCAGTATCTTGAACATCCTTGGGTAGTTAAAATACTTCTATTGGTATTTCTTAGGAATATTGCTTCAGTTTTGTCTAAGGTTAACAAGCAATTTAGGAACATGACCCAGGCTTCGCGACAGGATGGTCATGGGTGGCAAGGCATGTGGGAGAATATGGGCAGGTATCTAGAGAACTCCTCACCTCCAATGGTCTGGAACTTCACTCCTGAACAAGTGCAGGATCCTGATGAAGTGATAGAATGTGTGAAAAAAAAGATGCCTTGGCTATTCCAGAGAGGCACAACTTACCGCACTGTGCTGGGGCCTGGCCAGCACCTACCAAACACTGCTCGATATTATGCAGCACTCGCAGGGGGAAGAGAGGGAAAACATACCAACAGACACTATGGCTGAACCAGACACTATATCAGTCGCCCCTATAATTAAAAAGAAACAATGGAAGCGGAAGTCAACTCGTTTAGTAAGGGATGAAGAAGCTTCTCCTAAGAGGGAGCAGGAGAAAGAATCAGAAGAGGCAGCCTGTTCTGCAGCAGGGCAGTCACAAGAACAGGAGGAGGAAGAGACTGAAATCATAAATGAGACAGAAACCACCCGATCCCTATCCCTGAGTGAGCTGCGAGATATGCGATAAGATTTTAGCCGTCAACCAGGCGAGCAAATTCTCAGCTGGTTACTGCGATGCTGGGATATTGGGGCCAGTAGTCAGGAATTAGAGGGTAAGGAAGCCTGGCAGCTGGGATCCCTTGCTAAGGATAAGGCCATTGACAAAGGGATTGGAAAAAGGGCAGGAGTCCTCAGTCTTTGGCGGCGATTCCTGTCAAGTGTGAAGGACAGGTATCCCTTCAAGGAAGAACTTGCAAATTCCCAAAGCAAATGGACCACCATTGAGGGAGGTATCCAGTATCTGAGGGAATTAGCCGTGGTGGAGGTGATCTATAACAACCTGGATGACAACCAGATATCCAAAGACCCGGATGAAATCCAATGCACGCGGTCCACGTGGCGAAAGTTTATACGAAGTGCACCGATGTCATACGCCAACACCCAGGCGATAATGAGCTGGACAGACACGGAGGCACCAACTATGGATGGATTGGCCAGACAACTCTGAGAATACGAAGATAACCTCGCTTCCTCCCTACGGGCCTGCGTCTTGGCTGTGGAGAAACTAACCCAAAAATTGTCCGAGAAATCCGAGAAGGATAGGTCTTCCTCACCCACACCGACCAATGTCTCACCTATTAAGAGTCAGCCTTTTTCTGTTCAAGGGAGAGGGTACTGGTGGCGCACACCACGTGCAACCCTGTGGTTCTTCCTGCGTGACCAGGGGGAGGACATGAGGAAGTGGGATGGTGAACCTACCTGGAGACTAGAAGCTTGGGTATGGGAACTGCAAGGAAAAACAACAGCCAAAAGGCATCCATCCAGGAAAATTACTGCTCCAGTGTCTGTTGGGCAGAGTAGAAGGGCTGATAGTACTTTTGACCCTGATGAAGGAACTTCTGGTTCGCAGTTACAAAAATCAAGTAATGAAGACTCTGACCAGGAATAGAGGGCCCTGCCTTTGGCCAGGCGGAGGAAAGGGACAACCGGGTTTACTGGACTGTGTGGGTTTGATGGCCTGGCACATCAGCCCCACGGGAGTATAAAGCTCTAGTGGACAGCAGTGCACAGTGTACTCTAATGCCATCAGGTTACAAAGGGGCAGAATCCATCTGTATTTCTGGAGTGACGGGAGGATCCCAAGAATTGTCTGTGTTGGAGGCAGAGGTAAGCCTAACTGGGAATGAGTGGCAAAAGCATCCTATTGTGACTGGTCCGGAGGCTCCATGCATCCTTGGCATAGACTACCTCAGGAGAGGGTACTTCAAGGACCCAAAAGGATATCGGTGGGCTATTGGTATAGCTGCCTTGAGTATGGAGAAGATTAAACAGCTGTCTAGCTTTCCTGGTCTCTCAAAGGATCCTTCTGTGGTGGGGTTGCTGCAGGTTAAAGAACAGCAGGTGCCAATTGCTACCATGACAGTGCACCGGCGACAATATCGCACCAACCGAGACTCCCTGATTCCCATCCATAAGCTGATCCGGCAACTGGAGAGTCAAGGAGTGATCAGTAAGACTCATTCACCTTTTAATAGTCCCATATGGCCAGTACAAAAATCTAACGGAGAGCAGAAGCTAACAGTAGACTATTGTGGCCTGAACAAAGTCATGCCGCCGCTGAGTGCTGCCGTGCCAGATATGCTAGAACTTCAATATGAACTGGAGTCAAAGGCCGCCAAATGGTATGCAACAATTGATATCGCTAACACGTTTTTCTCGATCCCTTTGGCAGCAGAGTGCCGGCCACAGTTTGCTTTCACATGGAGGGGGATCCAGTACCACCTGGAATCAACTGCCCCAGGGGTAGAAACACAGTCCTACTATTTGTCATGGATTGATCCAGACTGCACTGGAACAGGGTGAAGCTCCTGAACACCTGCAGTATATTGATGACATCATCATATGGGGCAACACAGCAGAGGAAGTGTTTGAGAAGGGGAGAGCAATCCAGATTCTTTTGAAAGCTGGTTTTGCTATAAAGCAAAGTAAGGTCAAAGGACCTGCACAGGAAATCCAGTTTTTAGGAATAAAATGGCAAGATGGGCGTCATCATATCCCAATGGATGTGATCAGCAAAATAACAGCTATGTCTCCACCAACTAACAAAAAAGAAACACAAGCTTTCTTAGGTGTCGTGGGTTTTTGGAGAATGCATATTCCAGGTTAATAGTCTGACTGTAAGTCCTCTCTATCGAGTGACCCAGAAGAAGAACGACTTTGAATGGGGCCCCGAGCAGCAGCAAGCCTTTGAACAAATTAAACGGGAGATAGTTCGTGCAGTAGCCCTTGGGCCAGTCTGGACAGGACAAGATGTGAAAAACGTGCTTTACACCTCAGCCAGGGATAACAGCCCCACCTGGAGCCTCTGGCAGAAAGCACCTGGAGAGACTCGAGGTCGACCTCTAGGGTTTTGGAGTCGGGGATATCGAGGATCTGAGGCCCGCTATACTCCAACTGAAAAGGAGATATTAGCAGCATATGAAGGAGTTCGAGCTGCCTCAGAAGTGGTTGGTACTGAAACACAGCTCCTCTTAGCACCCCGACTGCCGGTGCTGGGCTGGATGTTCAAAGGGAGGGTCCCTTCTACACATCATGCAACTGACGCTACATGGAGTAAGTGGGTCGCACTGATCACGCAACAGGCTCGAATGGGAAATCCCAACCACCCAGGAATCCTGGAAGTGATCATGGACTGGCCAGAGGGCTGAAACTTCGGAGTGTCACCAGAGGAGGTGATGCGTGCTGAAGAGGCCCCACTGTATAATAAATTACCAGAAAATGAGAGGCAATATGCCCTGTTCACTGATGGGTCCTGTCATATTGTGGGAAAACATCGAAGGTGGAAAGCTGCTGTGTGGAGTCCTATAGGACAAGTCGCAGAAACCGCTGAAGGAGAAGGTGAATCGAGTCAGTTCGCAGAGGTGAAAGCCATCCAGCTGGCTTCAGATATTGCTGAATGAGAAAAATGGCCAATACTTTATCTCTATACTGACTCATGGATGGTGGCAAATGCTCTGTGGGGGTGGTTGCAGCAATGGAAGCGGACCAACTGGCAGCGCAGAGGTAAACCCATCTGGGCTGCTGCATTGTGGCAAAATATTGCTGCCGAGGTGGAGAACCTGGTTGTGAAAGTACGTCATGTAGATGCTCACGTACCCAAGAGTCATGCCACCGAAGAACATTGAAACAATGAGCAGGTGGACCAGGCTGCTAGAATTGAAGTGGCTCAGGTGGACCTGGACTTGGAACGTAAGGGTGAGCTATTTATAGCTCGATGGGCCCATGACACATCAGGACATCTAGGAAGGGATGCAACATACAAATGGGCTTGTGATCGAGGGGTGGACCTGACCATTGATGCCATTGCACAGGTTATCCATGAATGTAAAACATGCACCATAATCAAACAAGCCAAGCAGCTAAAGCCTTTTTGGTATGGAGGACGATGGCTGAAATATCAATATGGGGAAGCCTGGCAGACTGATTATACCACACTCCCACGAACCTGCCATGGCAAGCACCATGTGCTTACAATGGTGGAAGCGACTACTGGATGGTTGGAAACATACCCTGTGCCCCATGCCACCGCCCGGAATACGATCTTGGGCCTTGAAAAGTAAGTTTTATGGTGACATGGCACCCCAGGAAGAATTGAATCGGACAACGGGACTCATTTCCGAAACAACCTCATAAACACCTGGGCCAAGGAGTATGGCATTGAGTGGGTATATCACATCCCCTATCATGCACCAGCCTCCGGGAAAATTGAACCATACAATGGACTGATAAAGACTACACTGAGAGCAATGGGTGCTGGGACATTCAAGCATTGGGATACACATTTAGCAGAAGCCACTTGGCTAGTTAACACTAGAGGATCTGCCAGTCGACCTGGCTCTGCCCAATCAAAACCCCTGCGCACTGTGGAAGGAGATAAGGTCCCCGTAGTACATATAAGGAACTTGTTGGGAAAAACAGTCTGGGTTATTTCTTCCTCAGGAAAGGGCAAACCTATTCATGGGATTGTTTTTGCTCAAGGACCTGGGTGCACTTGGTGGGTAATGCAGAAGGATGGGGGAGTCCAATATGTACCTCAAGGTGATTTAATCCTGAGTGAAAATAACCTGTGATTTGAGTTGTATGATGGCAGTATTACATGATGCTGTATGTCACCACTGCTGTGGCTGCCATATGTCAAAGGTATTATAGCAGGAACCTCTTGCTGCTAGCCAAACTAGAGGCAAGAGGAGGATTTCATTGCAATGTTAAAACTTATGGCCTAGTCCAAAGGGACCAGGGGTGGAGAATGTAATGGATATACCTTTAAATTGTTGTAACCCATGATTTGAGTTGCATGTTATAGGAATTACTACAGCAGGAACCACCTGAACCAATGAAGGACGAACCTCACAAGAAGCAGTGCAAGTGCATCAGTGACCCGACTTGAGCTGGTTTTGGTGCCCAATAACTCCATGCAATGCACCACCTCTCCTGTCCTGAGTGACCACCATAACAGATGCAGCCCAAAGTCATGGAATAAATGAACTCAATGGACATTTTACAGACATTTTACAGGCGGGTGGTCCATAGACTAAGGGAATGATGTCTGTGTATATATCAAAGGACGGGAAGGGGGTGACAGTTAATGAGGATGTATTGCGATAGTGTGTGACCTGAGCATGACGTAAATGGTATGGAATAAGGGGTGGAGAATGTGCTGGTTTTGGCTGGGGTAGAGTTAATTTTCTTCACAGTAGCTAGTATGAGGCTATGTTTTGGATTTGTGCTGGAAATAGTGTTGATAATACAGGGATGTTTTCAGTATTCAGTGCCATGTGGTGTGCGCTTGGGTCTCCCTTTCCCTCTAAACAGTGTGGGAGGGGACTGGCTCCATGGTGGGCCCCTGACAGCTGAGGCATTGGCCTGTGGGAACAAGGAGGGAGAGAGATTTTCTTCAAAGTTTTGGAGCCAGGAAGCTGCTCTCTCCACAGCTGGTGTATCCAAATCTGAGCAATACATTATTGCCAAGCTGTTAGAATGACACTGTTGCATTTTGGACCATCTTCCTCTACATGGCTCGCATACACAGGATGTCATCCAGATCTTTGGAGACATCTTTGTCGTCTGTGTCATCATAGATGACTTCCAGCACCACTAATTCTCTCAGGTACTGGATGCCTTCATCTGCAGTAGTCCACTTTCCTGGGGAGTTCACAAGATCTTCCTTGAATGGTTATCTTGCCCTCACACTTGAGAGGAGCCGTCTCCAGAGACTGCAAATTGCTGCCTCTTTTCCAATTCCTCTCTCAATTCCCCAGTTTCTAGCAAGGGATCCCAGCTGTTGGGCTTCCTTACCTTCCAATTGCTGACTGTCAGCTGCATTATCCCAGCATTGGAGCAGCCAGGCAGCAATCCGCTCACCTGGCTGGCGGCTGTAATCTTTCTGCATGTCTCAAAGTTTTTTCAAGGTCAGGGACCGGGTAATTTCCCCCTCCTGTGTGATTTCTCTCACTTCTTCCTCCCATTTCTTTGCTGAAGGACTGGTTTCCTGATCAAACCCTTCCTCCTCCCTTACTAATCGAGGGTATGGACCTGTTGTTCTCCTTGTCCACTGTTTCTTTTTCACTACTGGGGCAATTACTGTAGTTGTTGTTGTTGTTCGGGTGCCTATCTCAACCATGGTATCCTCAGATGCACTTTGGGTCCCTGTCTCAACTGTCATGTTCTTGGATGTAGTTTGGATCCCAGTCTCAACCATGGCATTCTCAGATGCAGTTTGGGTCCCTGCCTCAACCACAGTCCTCTGATAGTACTGATCTGTGGCTCGATAGGCAGAGGCCAAGCCCCAGTACAGTGCTAGAAGCTGCTGGTTTTCATTGGGGTAGGCAAGGCACCCTTCTATCAGGTGGCGCATCAGTTTGCCAGGATTGCTTGCCTGTTCAGGTGTAAAGTCCCAGGCTATGGGAGGTGATAACCATCCTAGGCACCTGCCCAAGTCCTTCCACACACCCTGCCACCCAGGGACTGGACGCCTCAGGGCACATTTCAGTGTCACCTCACCCAAAAGTTGTCTTCTCTTACACCAGGACGAGACCAGATTCCACAAAACCCATGATATGCCAACAGTGTTAACTAGTAGTATTAAACAGCTCACATAAGGGGGAACAAGGACCTCAGGAGCCTCTTGCATAATAAAACCACCCACATCAATCCCAGGTAGGAAGAAGGAGGTGTATTCCCTCATCTTCTCTACCAGATAGCTCCCCCAGCACAGTAAGGGCATCAATGTCAGGGTGTCATGGTGTAACCCCAGCCAGCAGCTAAGCGCCACGCAGCCGCTCCCTCACTCCCCTCCCCACTCCCAGTGGGATGGGGAGGAGAATCGGGAAAAAAAAGTAAAACTCGTGGGTTGAGATAACAGTTTAATAACTAAAGTAAAATATAATGCTAACAATAATAATAATGTAATATAATAATAAGTATTGTAATGAAAAGGAATATTACCAAAAAAAAGAGAAATAAAACCCAAGAAAAGACAAGTGATGCACAATGAATTGCTCACCACCCGCTGACCAATGCCAGAGCAGCGATCCGCGCCTCCCAGCCAACTCCCCCCTGTTTATATACTGGGCATGACGTTCCATGGTATGGAATACCCCTTTGGCTAGTTCGGGTCAGCTGCCCCAGCTATGCTCCCTCCCAGCTTCTTGCACACCTGCTAGCTGGCAGAGCATGGGAAACTGAAAAGTCCTTGGCTTAAGATAAGTGCTACTTAGCAACAACTAAAACATCAGAGTGTTATCAACAGTATTCTCACACTAAATCCAAAACCCAGCACTGTACCAGCTACTAAGAAGAGAGTTAACTCTGTCCCAGCTGAAACTGGGACACAGGGCCAGTCGCATAGCCATTAACATGTTCCCAAGCTCAGCAAAATAAAGGGATAAGCAGTACAGCCAGGAAACTCCGTGAATTGCACAGAAGCCTGCTACTTAATAATGACTATAGGTATAGCATGCTCAGTTCAAAACTGTTGTTGCTTTGTGCCCCATTTTTGATGCCAAAAAGGAGTGTGATGGGTTGACCTTGGCTGGTCGCCATGTGCCCACCAAGCTGCTCTATCACTCCCCCTCCTCAGCAGGACAGGGGAGGAGAAAATACAGTGGAAAAGCTCATGGGTCGAGATAAAGGCAGTTTAATGAAGAGAAGCAACGGCTGTTTGCAGAAGCAAGCAAAAAGATTTATTCTCTACTTCCCATCAGCAGGCGATGTCCAGCCACTTCCTGGGAAGTAGGGCCTCAGTACATGTAATGGTTTCTTTGGAAGACATGCCTTAATAAGGAATGTCTCCTCCTCCTTCTCCTTTCTCTTAGCTTTTATTGCTGTGCATGATGTCGTATGGTATGGAATCCCCATAAGTTTGGGTCAGCTGTTCTGGCTATGTCCCCTCCCAACCTCTTGCCCACCCCCCGCCTACTGGCCTTTGCGGGGGTAGGAGCTTGGAGAGACAGCCTTGATGGAGCACTGCTCAGCAGTAGCCAAAGCACTGGTGTGTTATCAACACCTTTCTAGCTACATATGCAAAGCACAGCACTATGAGGGCTGCTATGGGGAGAGCTAACTCCATCCTAGCCAGACCCAATACATTATGACAGAATGGTAGCAAACACATAGGTTGTATAGTAATAAGCTGCTGCTATCATATCCTCGGTAGTTGTTATCTTTGTGCATATGTTGTTGGGTTCAGGGGAAGAGGAGGATGGTTACCTGTTATTAATGAGAAGCTAAGTTACTTCATATTTGCCATGATGCAAAAATGTGCAAATTAAGGCAATTACACTAACCTGTGACAGCTTGTTACCCTGGTGTCTGTGCATGTTCTTTCTCTGCTGTTAAATGCAAGGTAGCCTGAAGTAGAGTGAACAATTAGAGATGAGTTAAGAGTATATTTTTATTTTGGAGTTAAGATTCATATTTGGGTGAAGGCATATGGGTAAAGATTTCTTGGGTTTGAATAAATAGTAGATCTTTTCTTTAAGTTGTTGATGAAAGCATTATTTTGTAAGATTTTTTTAAAATATGGAGGACTGTGCATTTATTAAATGAACAGTCAGTAAGTTGTAACGTATACAAGGTTTACTCAGCAAGCAAATTTTTATTACCTGTAAGCATGTGGATGCTTTAAAAACTCATTGTGCTTTATAGAGTCCTGTCATATTGTGTCAGGAGGAATTGTAGCGATGGGATGAATAGAAATGAAGTCACATCTTAATATTTCCAAATAAGTGATAAACTTTGCCACTTTTTTTAAAGCTAGTTGGCTAAACTGTCATTGCTATTTACAGTGGTTCCATAGAGGGTAGAATACTGAAATTGAACTGTTGAATTCCTGCCTTCCTAATACTTGTTCTGTTGGCATAGATAAGTCATTTCAGAATAAATATGCATCTGTGCTGTATGAAGGAGTAGAGCTCTGAAAGAATTCTTTAAAAATGCTCTGTGCATATGTCTTTAGTGTCCTAGTACCTAAAGTGTAAGTAATTCTGCAATGAATGACTGTTAAAGGTTTTTGTATAGATAAATGTTTTACTAGTTCTTCCCAACTGTTTAAAGGGAAATGACTAGAAATTGGAGTTTTTATTTAAATTATATGTTGATAAAAGTACATTTTACTTTTTTAATTAAATTATTGCAAGCTCAGTTGGTTCAAGATCATGAACCTCATGTTTCACCTGAAATACTATGTCTAACTTAAGTGAAGCTAAGCTAAGGACATGTGCTGAAAGGTGGTTTAGACAAAACTTGTTCAAACTATTGACTCAGATAGAAGGCTTCTGAAATGTTAATATCCTTTGTAAAGCTACCTACCTAGTTCTGAAACATTTGGAGTATTACCTAAGGGGGGGAAATGTTGGGATAATTGCTCAATTGAATATTACTGTTAATAATTGTTCTTCCAATATGTTTTTTGATTTTTTAGAACTCCTAATTTATATCGACTTCCATAGTTTTATGCTATAATAGGGAGTTCTTGATCCAGACTTTCTTGGAAAACTTTTTTTTGCTCTACAATATGGTAAAATCCTCATGTAATTTATCCATTTGCTTATGCTAAAATTGTTATTAAAAATAAATTAAACTGCAATGTACTTTATCTTGCATTCAATGTTGTTGAAACAAAGTTGAAAGATAAAAGTTTATAAAAAGATTAAAAACCTTTTCATTCAGTTCCATGATCATTATAAAATATTATGATCTGATCCCTAGAATTCATTGAGTGTATGCATGTGCTGAAGATAAAAGTCTGTATTTATCTGAATATAACCTGGTCTGTTTTTCTTCTGGCTTCACTTTTTAAGATGTTTTAACTGTGGTGGTGGTAGAATGTATTTTATTATGCTGGCTTTTACTGAAAACATCTGTATACAGTGCATTGTTTTTCTAGATATTTTCATATTAAAAAGGGAAAGAAAACCAAATAAACTTTAGGTAGCACTTTTTTTTTCCTTTTAACAGTAATGGTACAGCATTTATAGTCCCATTGTCAACAAGAGTCACTTGTATAGACACCCTGTCAACAAGGGACGGTTTGTACAAATTTCAGATTATTTCAACCTTCTGTTTAATAATCTACAGTTACATCAATATAGCATCTTAGAATAAATGTAATTTGCAATTTTATTTTTATATATAAATATATATACACACACCCACGCACAGTTTGTATACCAGTACTGCTTGTTTCTGTACACTTCTAGGCAAATAACAATAAATCTATGGATAGAGGAAAAGCTGTAGAGGATATCAGAGGGGAGGGAAAGTAGTGCTTGATTTGGGGTCTGTCAACTGATAAATCCATCACTGAAATATATTGCTCTTTGTGGTTGTCAGTTGTAAGTAATTTTTGTGTTCACAGAGCTAGTTTACTATGATCTCTTTTCCCAGATGTCAGATCTTACTACTCCTACTAAATCCTAGTGTTAGGGAAAAAAGTTCTTAGTAATTGATATGCCAGATGAGTCTGTAGGATACTCTCATGCAGATTTGGAATTTGAGTGGCTGAATTTTCATACCTCAGGAAAGTGAAAATGTCCAAAACAAACTAAAAGCAGGTGTATATTTTTATATTTCCCCCTGTTATTTAGGAGATACTTTAACATTGATTGTCTTGGGGGGAGGAGGGTGTACAGAAGACTTGCATAGGGTCACCCATTCTATTCATAAGAATTAGGGAATCTAAATAACAGACCTGCCTCATCCAACTTGTTAGTGCCAAAACCATTATACTACTTCAGCTGAAATGTATATCAGCAATTCTGAATTGAGTTATGGAAATAAAAATATTACGTACCAAGAAATCTCTTCAACTCACATATTTCCTTTCAGAATTACTTTGTTCACAGAAGAATAGTCTCATGTGGCTTACAATTAAGGGTTTACAGAGGGGATTAAACTGGTTCATGAGGAAAACTGCATAATCTGTGCTCTGAGTGTACATGCTGGTTTTTCCCTTCTTTTGTCTTTATGTTGGGGGGAAAAAAATAATTAAATATAGCTCTATTTTCTTGTCTTGATATTGTGTCTTCCTCCTTACCCTGATAGCATGATTATACTATTATCATTGAAACTAGTATGATGACTGACAATTTATAGGCCTTGCTGGTTTTAATCCATCATTTAACCTTTCTTGTGTGAAACACTCCAAAATAATTAGAACAGTATCATACAAAGTATTCATCTAACTTGCACATTGTTTTTCATAAGTGTGTTCTGACCTAAGAAAGAAAACACACTGAGTTTTTTTTGTAAGCAAAACACTCAGACTGGTGAGTAGGTGTAGCTGATGGCTAATCAGAAGAATGTTCTTTAAATGAAACCTGCAACTGAGCTGTTGGTGACCTGTGCAGTCAGGTGTGAGGGCAATCAGTTCCTAACTGGTAGGCTGTGATGCTTTTCTAAAAGATACTGGTAGTCTGTAAAGGCTATTATAGTTTGTTCTGGATGTGTCAGTTTGGATCAGAAAAAGCTACCTGTGTTTTATTTGCTATATGAAAGAACAAAGTAGTGGTTTTAGAATTGGTTCACTAAACTGTTATTAAAAAGGCTGACTTTCAGAAGTCATACTGAAATATTTTGAAGTGACTTAGCAGTTTCTCATTTTAAATTGCTCAAATACTAAACTCTAGTGCTGTCAACAGAATTACCCTCAAAACTTGATTGTTTCATAAGTCATCTTATGTACATCCTTCTAACAAGGAATTTCCATTCTTCCTTAACAGTGTGGCTTATTGTTACTTATTATGTCAGAAGCACATTACAAATTTCTTTTGGGTGGAACATGGCATTCTTAGACTTACAAATATTATGAATGACAACAGCACATTTAATGCTATCATGTAAATAGTCCAAATCCTTAATATGGAAAATTATCAAGAAAAAAAATCAACCCACAAAATTCAAAACCTTTTATTACAAAACTTTATTACAAAAAACCAATATATGTTGTATATTTTTCTGGTTTATTTTAATAAGGCAAACAAGACTTCAAAAATTGTTACATATGCTTTAAAGTTCAAGATGTTCTCAAAGTATATCGGCTGATCTTCAGAAAATCTCATTTTATTCTTCCTTTTTAATGCCTTTAGAACTGTCAGTGTGAAACTGACATGTAAAGAATTCAGAATACTAATTTTAGGAAAATTTAAGTTTCATTTCCTTTCTGTGAAAATCTTAAGTGTTGAATTCATGGAAGTTACTTGGCTTAGTTTATAGAAAATGTTTGAATTGCTGAATCAGCTTTTCACTTCAGTAGTCTTGTGCCCTTAGGTTCAGAGAGCACAGTGAAACACTGCTTTAAGTGTTAGCAAATGCATTGTGACTTTAAAAGGATTAGGAAGCCTTTTTCCTTCTAAGAGATATGTCTTTGTTGGCATAGTAGTGATTGGGGACAGATCATTCCAATAAAATGCTTACTAACTGGTAGAAAGCCAAAACTTGTGTGTTGTTTCATTTTTCTTTGTAAATATAGCTACAAAACAAAAAATGAAACTCAAATGTCTATACAATATTTTACAATTTCAGTTTGCCATTGTGACTGACCAATAAACCCCTACAATGGAAGAAGACTCAGTGGAGATGGGCAAGGGCGATGTGCCCATGAAGCTCAGAGAATAATGCAGGGTGTAACTGACCACAACTGATGCAAAGAAAGCTGACTTTTAGATAAACAGCTATCCCAGTTGAGTGGATCAACTGATGGTGTAAATCATTTCTCCCTGAGTTCATTAAAAAAGTGTGAATATCTCCCTGAGTTAGCCAGAGCAGCATGGGGGGAGTGAATATGTGGCTCAGCCCAACATAGAGTATAAAAACTAGACAACTAAGAAAAGAATTTCAAAGAGTGCTTGAGCTGGCTTCAACCCACGTATTCCTTCCTGGCGATTGGGGATGCCCAGCATCGTGACGGTGAGCATATTATAGAGATTGGTAATGGGGATCACATTGGTGTTGTGATTGAACTGTGTATTGCAATTGCTATATTTTGCTAAGTATAACTTACACTTGTACTGTGATTTCAGTATATTGCTGGATCACTCTGCTAAATCAGAAATCGCGTGTAACATCAACTGTCTTCAAATAAGTAAATTTGATATTAAACATCACGCCCACCATGCATGGAATATATAAAAGAGCCTGGTTAGAGAGCATTGGACTCTGGCAGCTATGGATTGGAAATCTGAAAAAAATCCCGCATATAATACATACAGATGTTATGAAATATTTGCAACTTCCTGGATGACAAGTCAACAGCTTACTGGAAAAGGGTATTTTAATTAAGTGCTGATGTTTTTCATGTGTGGGTGGTTGAGGGTTTTTTGTTGTTTTAGTATAAAAGTATAATGCTAGATTACAGTTGATTCTCTCTAAACCATAATCTCTCATCTCATCTGGAGGAAAAAAAGTTAATTTCTCTTGCATGTGTATGCAGTCCTTGTGAGACTGAATATGGAAGTGTATTTTAAACTATAGTGAAACATTTTTTATGTCTTTGGTATAAAAAACATTCTTGTGTTCTAGTAAAATAGTTAGGTGTATTGGGTCTGGCTGAGATGGAGTCAATTTTCCCCATAGCAGCCCTCATAGTGCTGTGCTCTGTATTGGTAGCTAGAAAGGTGTGGATAACACACCAGGGTTTTGGCTACTGCTGAGCACTGCTCCCACAGCATCAAGGCTGCCTCTCCAACATTGCCCCCCCTCACCAGTAGGCTGGGGGTGGGCAAGATCTTGGGAGGGGACAGAGCCAGGACAGCTGACCCAAACTGACCAAAGGGATATTCCATACCATATGACGTCTGCTCAGCAATAAAAGCTAGGAGAAAGGAGGAGGAAGGGGGGGCATTTGTTATTATGGCGTTCATCTGCTGGAGCATCTGCTATGCGTACTGAAGCCCTGCTTCCCGGGAAGTGGCCGAACATCACCTGCTGATGGGAAGTAGAGAATAAAATCTTATGTTTTCCTTTGCTTCTGCTTTATTAAACTGTCCTTATCTCGACCCATGAGCCTTTCATTGTATTTTCTCTCCCCTGTCCAGTTGAGGAGGGGGAGTGATAGAGCAGCTTTGGTGGGCACCTGGCATCCAGCCAGGGTCAACCCACCACAGTCCTTTTTGGCACCTAACGTGGGGCAAGACAATGGCAGTTTTGTATTAAGCGTGCTATAGCTATAGTAGTTATTAAGTGGCAAGCTCCTGTGCAGGTCACGGAGTTTGTTGGCTGCACTGCTTATCTCTTTATTCTGCTGAGCTTGGGAACATGTTAGTACAAACAATGGCTCTGTGCTTTGCCCTGGCATTGATGGCCTTGCTGTGCTGGGGGAGCTATCTGGTGGAGAGGATGAGGGAATACACCTCCTTCTTCCTACCTGGGACTGATGTGGATGGTTTTATTATGCAAGAGGCTCCTGAGGTCCTTGTTCCCCCTTATGTGAGCTGTTTAATACTACTAGTTAACACTGTTGGCATATCATGGGTTTTGTGGAATCTGGTCTCGTCCTGGTGTAAGAGAAGACAACTTTTGGGTGAGGTGACACTGAAATGTGCCCTGAGGCGTCCAGTCCCTGGGTGGCAGGATGTGTGGAAGGACTTGGGCAGGTGCCTAGGACGGTTATCACCTCCCATAGCCTGGGACTTTACACCTGAACAGGCAAGCAATCCTGGCAAACTGATGCGCCACCTGATAGAAGGGTGCCTTGCCTACCCCAATGAAAACCAGCAGCTTCTAGCACTGTACTGGGGCCTGGCCTGTGCCTATCGAGCCACAGTTCAGTACTATCAGAGGATTACGGTTGAGGCAGGGACCCAAACTGCATCTGAGGACACCATGGTTGAGATAGACACCCAAACAACAACAACAACTACAGTAATTGCCCCCATAGTGAAAGAGTGGACAAGGAGAACAACGGGTCCATATCATCGATTAATAAGGGAGGAGGAAGAAGAGGAAAGGTTTGCTCAAGAAGCTGGTCCTTCGACAAAGAAATGGGAGGAAGGAATGAGAGAACTTAGACAGGAAGCAGAAACTACCCGGTCTCTGACCTCATCAGAACTTCAAGACATGCAGAAAGATTACAGCCGCCAGCCAGGTGAGCGGATTGCTGCCTGGCTGCTCCGATGCTGGGATAGAGGGGCCGACAGTCAGCAATTGGAAGGTAAGGAAGCCCAACAGCTGGGATCCCTTGCTAGAAACCAGGGAATTGAGAGAGGAATTGGAAAAGAGGCAGCAATTTGCAGTCTCTGGAGACGGCTCCTCTCAAGTGTGAGGGCAAGATATCCATTCAAGGAAGATCTTGTGAACTCCCCAGGAAAGTGGACTACTGCAGATGAAGGCATCCAATACCTGAGAGAATTAGCAGTGCTAGAAGTAATCTACAGTGATCTAGATGATGATGAGGTCTCCAAAGATCCAGAGGATGTCCTGTGCACACGGGCCATGGGGAGGAAGGTGATTCAAAGTGCCCCAGCGTCCTATTCTAACAGCTTGGCAGCAATGTATTGCCCAGATATGGATACACCAACTGCAGAGAGAGTGTCTTCTTGGCTCCAAAACTTTGAAGAAAAATCTCTGTCCCTCCTCATCCCTACAGAACAGCGCCTTGGCTGTCAGGGGCGCCCCAAGAAGTCAGTCCCCTCCTGCCCCGGTCGGAAGGAAAGGGAGCCCCAGGCGCATGCCGCGTGGTGCACTCTGGTTCTTCCTGCGTGACCAGGGGGAGGACATGAGGAAGTGGGATGGTGAACCCACCTTTAAGCTGGAAGCCCGAGTACGTGAACTGAGAGGGAAGACAGCTGTTAAGAAGGGGTCACCCAAGAAGGCTGTCAGCATAGTTGCTGTAGAGACACAAGAAGGCAATCGGCGATCTCCCAGACAAAGAAGAACTGAAATCACCTCCCTTGATTCTGGTGAGGGGACTTCTGGTCTGGCACTGCAAGGGTCAGACAGTGAATACTCTGACCAGGAACAGGAAGAGAGAGTCCCTGCCTTCGGCCAGGAGGAGGAAAGGGATGACCGGGTTTACTGGACTGTGTGGATCCGATGGCCTGGCACATCAGACCCACAGAAGTATAAGGCTTTGGTAGACACTGGTGCACAGTGTACGCTGGTGCCATCAGGATATAGGGGCACGGAACCCATCTGGATCTCTGGAGTGACAGGGGGATGCCAAGAATTGTCTGTATTGGAGGCTGAGGTGAGCTTAACAGGGGACAAGGGGCAAAAGCACCCCATTGTGACCGGCCCAGAAGCCCCTTGTATCCTTGGCATAGACTACCTCAGGAGAGGGTACTTCAAGGACCCAAAGGGGTACCCATGGCCTTTGGTGTAGCCACTGTGAACACAGAGAAGATCAAACAGCTATCTACCCTGCCTGGCCTCTCAGAAGATCCCTTCGTTGTGGGATTGCTGCGAGTTGAAGAACAGCAGGTGCCAATTGCTACCAGGACGGTGCACCAGCGGCAATATCGCACAAACCAAGACTCCCTGGCTCCCATCCATGAGCTGATTCATCAACTGGAGAGCCAAGGAGAGTGAACAGCAAGACTCACTCACCCTTTAATAGTCCCATATGGCCAGTGCAAAAGTCTGACGGAGGGTGGAGGTTAACAGTGGACTATTGTGGCCTGAATGAAGTGACACCACCACTGAGTGCTGCTGTACCAGACATGCTAGAGCTCCAATATGAACTGCAGTTGAAGGCGGCCAAGTGGTATGCTACAATTGACATTGCCAATGCATTTTTCTCAATTCCTTTGGCAGCAGAGTGCAGGCCACAGTTTGCTTTCACGTGGAGAGGTGTTCAATACACCTGGAATCGACTGCCCCAGGGGTGGAAGCACAGTCCTACCCTTTGTCATGGACTGATCCAAACTGCACTGGAACAAGGTGATGCCCCTGAACATCTACAATACATTGATGACATCATTGTGTGGGGCAACAAGGCAGAAGAAGTGTTTGAGAAGGGAAAAAGAGTAATTCAGATTCTTCTGAAAGCTGGTTTCACCATAAAGAAAAGCAAGGTCAAGGGACCTGCACAGGAGATTCAGTTCTTGGGAGTAAAACGGCAGGATGGACGCCGTCATGTGCCTATGGATGTGGTCAACAAGATAGCAACTATGTCTCCACCAGCTAACAAGAAGGAAACACAAGCTTTCCTAGGCCTTGTGGGGTTCTGGAGAATGCATATTCCAGGTTATAGTCAGCTTGTGAGCCCTCTCTATCGAGTAACCCGAAAGAAGAACTATTTTGAGTGGGGCCTTGAGCAACAGCAAGCCTTTGAGCATATCACACAGGAAATAGCTCGTGCGGTAGCTCTTGGGCCTGTCCGGACAGGACCAGCTGTGCAAAATGTGCTCTACACTGCAGCTGGGGAGCATGGTCTCACCTGGAGCCTCTGGCAGAAAACACCAGGAGAAACCCGAGGTCGACCATTAGGGTTTTGGAGCCGGGGGTATCGAGGATCAGAAGCCCACTACACCCCAACTGAAAAAGAGATACTAGCAGCATATGAGGGGGTTCGAGCCGCTTCAGAAGTTGTTGGCACAGAAGCATATCTCCTCTTGGCACTGCAATTGCCCGTGCTATGCTGGATGTTCAAAGGAAACATCCCCTCTACACATCACGCAACCAGCGCTACATGGAGTAAGTGGGTAGGGTTGATCACACAACGAGCTCGACTGGGGAAGCCCAACCACCCAGGAATCCTGGAAGAGATCATGGACTGGCCAGAAGGCAGAGATTTTGGAGCATTGCCTGAGGAGGTGGCTCGTGCCCAAGAGGCACCACCATATAATGAGCTATCAGAAGATGAGAGGCATTATGCTTTGTTTGCTGATGGATCCTGTTATGCTTTGTTTACTGATGGATCCTGTCGTGTGGTAGGAAACCATCGGAAATGGAAAGCTGCTGTGTGGAGTCCCACACGACAAGTCATTGAGGCCGCTGAAGGAGAAGGTGAGTCAAGTCAGTTTGCAGAAGTGAAAGCCATCCAGCCAGCCCTAGAGATTGCTGAACGAGAAAAGTGGCCAGTACTCTATCTCTATACTGACTCCTGGATGGTGGCTAATGCCCTGTGGGGGTGGCTACAGCAGTGGAAGAAGACCAATTGGTAGCAGTGCAGAGATACACCCATCTGGGCTGCTGCACTGTGGCAAGGCATCGCTGCCCGGGTAGAAAACATGGCTCTAAAGGTACGTCATGTAGATGCTCACATGCCCAGAAGTCACGCCACTGAAGAACATCGAAACAATGAACAGGTAGAGAAAGCTGTCAAAATTGAAGTGTCTCAGGTGGACCTGGACTGGGAGCGTAAGGGTGAGCTATTTGTAGCTTGGTGGGCCCACGAAACATCGGGACATCTAGGGAGAGATGCAACATACAGATGGGCTCGTGATCGAGGGGTGGACCTGACCATGGAGGCCATCACACAGGTCACCCATGAATGTGAAACGTGCTGCAGTCAAGCGAGCCACACGAGTAAAATCTCCCTGGAACAGAGGGCGGTGGCTGGGTTTCCGATATGGCGAGGCCTGGCAAATTGACTATATTGGACCACTGCCACGAACACGCCAAGGCAAGCACTACATACTCACCATGGTGGAAGCAACTACTGGCTGGCTAGAGACATACCCTGTAAACCATGCCACTGCCCGAAGCACCATCTTAGGCCTCGAAAGGCAAATTTTGTGGTGACATGGTACTCCAGAAAGAATTGAATCAGATAATGGGACTCATTTCCGGAATAACCTCATAAACTCCTGGGCCAAGAAACACGGCATTGAGTGGGTGTATCACATCCCCTATCACCCACAAGCCTCTGGAAAGACTGAGAGATATAATGGACTGTTAAAGACTATGTTGAGAGCATTGGGCAATGGGGCATGGAAGCACTGGGATATAAATTTAACAACAGAAGCCACTTGGCTGGTTAACCCCAGAGGATCTGCTAACCGTCCTGGTCCTGCCCAAACAAAACCCCTACATACTGTGGGAGAAGATAAGGTCCCCGTAGTGCACATGGGGAAGTGGCTGGGGAAGGCGGTATGGATTGCTCCTCCCATGGGAAAAGGCAAACCCATTCGTGGGATTGTCTTTGCTCAAGGACCTGGGTGTACTTGGTGGGTAATGCAGAAGGATGGGGAGACCCGGTGTGTGCCTCAAGGGGATTTAACCTTGGGGGAAAAATAATCTGTGATGTGAGTTGTATGTTGTAGGAAGTAATGTAGCAGGAATGACCTGAACCGACGAAGAGTGAGTTTTGCAAGGAACAAGATGAGTGCAGCAGTGACCCAACCCAAGTTGGTGTTGGTGCCCAGCAATCGAACATACTGCTTCTCCTGTCCTGAACATCCATCTTGACAGATGGGACCCAAGTCATAGCCTGTTTGTGAACATCTGGAGGAGTGCAAGAAGCCCATGGAATGGGAGAATAATATCTCTCTGTTAAAGGACAGAGGATAGTAGTTAATGAGAATGTGTAAATCTGTATGTTGGGTCTAAAGATGGTTTAAGTATGTAGTTTAAGTCGTAAGTGTTGGTAAGAAGGGATTTCAGTAATGAGAATTAAATATGATGGGATGGTTAGAAGATATATATATATGTGTGTATTAAATTATGTGGGACCTGAGCATGATGCAAATGGTATGGAATAAGGGGTGGAGATTGTATTGGGTCTAGCTGGGATGGAGTTAATTTTCCCCACAGCAGCCCTCATAGTGCTGTGCTCTGTATTGGTAGCTAGAAAGGTGTGGATAACACACCAGGGTTTTGGCTACTGCTGAGCAGTGCTCCCACAGCATCAAGGCTGCCTCTCCAACATTGCCCCCCTCACCAGTAGGCTGGGGGTGGGCAAGATCTTGGGAGGGGACACAGCCAGGACAGCTGACCCAAACTGACCAAAGGGATATTCCATACCATATGACGTCTGCTCAGCAATAAAAGCTAGGAGAAAGGAGGAGGAAGGGGGGGCATTTGTTATTATGGCATTCATCTTCTGGAGCATCTGCTACGCATACTGAAACCCTGCTTCCTGGGAAGTGGCCGAACATCACCTGCTGATGGGAAGTAGAGAATAAAATCTTATGTTTTCCTTTGCTTCTGCTTTATTAAACTGTCCTTATCTCGACCCATGAGCCTTTCATTGTATTTTCTCTCCCCTGTCCAGTTGAGGAGGGGGAGTGATAGAGTGGCTTTGATGGGCACCTGGCATCCAGCCAGGGTCAACCCACTTCATTTGGCAAGCTAATTGCTTCCTATTGTTTCTTCAAATGTGTTTTAAACCTTGAATGTTGTTCCTCTGGTACTGTTCAGCATTACTGTGTATATAATGGGTAGATTTCAGGAAGAGATGAAATATGGAAAAACTGATAAATTCCTTTAAATGGATATTTAAGTTTAATTTCACAAATTCTTATTGCTTCCTGACTGAATGTCTAAAAAGTTCGTTCTTCCAAATATAGCAGAGATCTTTTGAAATACTACAAATTGCCAAATACTTGCTTAAACTAAAAACACCAGAAACTAGTATTTAATTTTGTTTGTGTCTCTATTGCTTTTTATTCCTAGGAATATTCCTCTGCATTGATGTAATATTCCTAGGAGTTAGTGGATGTGATTCATGGAAGAACTGGCAAAGTGTTAGTAGATGTAAATGCAAGTTTTTACATAGCACTTGTACTATACCTGAAAGCATATCCTTGTATATTCAGTTGTTCAGTAAGGTATGAACATAAGGTACACCTTTTCCCACAGCTGGGTCACTAGTTAGGGGCATTTGTCTGTTTTTTACCCTTTTGTCAAAATTAACAGCAGGTTCCAAAGCCGCTGTTGGAAAGAAAAAAAGTGAAAGGGAGAAGGCCACCGATGATTGACACATTACAGAGAACATGATTACAGCAATCACATTTCTTAAGGAAACCAGGCTAAAAGGATGAGCTGACCTAACCTGTTGTTTCAGCCGTGTGCAGCATTGAAATGAATGGATTAATTAGGAGAAATGTTTGCTGTCCAGAAACATTAGTCTGAAATAGTTGTTCTGTAATTCTTCAAAATTTTAGGTGATAACAAGTGTCTGTAATTTAAATCTTGGAAAAGACTTTAAAGCATTGTCCTCCCATATCTCCCTAATCTAGAGGAATGTGATTACTAAATGTTTCAAGAATCTGAATTCAGGTGTAGCAAATCACCAATGACTTTTGCAGATCTTCTATAAACTAATGACTTAACAAATTGGTAGTTTGAGTGTTGCAATAGAATTTGTGGGGTTTTTACCTTTTAAGTGTTAAGATTTTTTCTACAGTTTTTTTTAACGTATCTATAGAGAAGGAATTGTGATATGTGGGTGTGAAGCATTTTGGTTTGTTTTCTAACAAATGGAAGTAGTTGGTTTGTGCTTTACCTCTGGTGAAGGTAGTGCAGTTTCTTCTGCTTTCAGGTAGGGTTTTTAAAGTAGTAGTCATTCTTCCCTATACTAAGCAAAGTTGGTTTTTTTAATGAGGTTTTCCTGTGTGTATTTGTCTGTGGATGACTTTGATCTGATACAGAACTTGCATTGAGAATATGAGGAAAAGTACGAGCCTTAATATTTGACTATCTTCTTGCCTACCCATCCTCTGTTTACTGAATGTGTCCAGAATAACAGAATATGAAGAGACTTCTCATTGAGCATGAAAGAAAAAAATTTTTTTTTTCACTTCAATGTTTATTTTAACCAGGTCTCAAATCAGACTATACTTTCTGGTTTGTTTTTCAGAGTGATATAATTGAAAGTGCTTCTCCTATATTTGAGGAAGAACAAATTGGTGATTGGATGGTGGATTAATAAGTAGCTGTTGTATTAAGAGAGTAAGAAGATATTTTGGGAGTTGGGAAGAACCGAATTTTCACCCTAGTCTAGCAGCTTTGCTGCTCACTTAAACACAGATGAATGAAGACCCCATTTGGAAAATCGCCAGGTCAGCGGTCCAGAGCTGATGCAGGTGAGGTGTTACTAAATTTGGGGGTTTTGTTTGTTGTTTTTTAGTGGGTAAAAAAGTGTCCTTATTTTATAGATTTTCTTATGTACTCATGGCTTTATGAAGCTGTTACTGTTTGTTTGTGGTTGTGGGGGGTTTTTTGTGTGGTTTTTTTTTTTTAAGATAAGAATTATTGATTTCATTATAGAAACTGTGGAATTGAAAGGATATAAATAAATTTAATTAAGCTGTACAGATTTACATATAAGAAGTTGTACTGGTTTTGACTGGGATAGAATTAAATTTATTCATAGTAGCTTGCATGGTGCTATGTTTTGGATTTGTGCTGAAAACAGTGTTGAGAGATGCAGAGATGTTTTAGTTATTGCTGAGCAGTGCTTACACAGTGTTAAGGCCTTCTCTCTTTCTCATGTTGCCCCCCTGCAGCAAGTAGGCTGGGGGTGCACAAGAAGTTGAGAGGGGACACAGCCGGGACACCTTACCCCAACTGACCAAAGGGATATTCCGTACCATAGAATAACACTTTAAGGGGAAAATTTCTCTTTTGCTCATCTCAGAAGTGCTGGAAAATAAACAGTAATGTATTCACCATATATTTATAACTTGCTGTAAAATTTGTAATGATTTTATAGAAATTGATCAGATAGTAATTGTGAAAGAGCATCTCTCAAAAACACTTCAGAAGGGTTTTTCTAAATGTACACAGAGATTATTGCTACGTTGTGTGTTTCGTAAATTGAAATAATTAGTCAAAGTATTTTAAAGAATTCTTTATTTGAAGAAACTCAAAATATGAGTAACCACTTAGTCTTTTATGACTGGTTAGGCTAATTCAAAGTTTTGCAGCTCGATAGACTAATGAATCTCAGTAAATCTTGTGGACTCTGTAGTAAGGATTATCAGCAATGACACAACAAAAAATTGTTACCAGTCAAGAATTGTTCTGTATGCTGGTATTTGGTCTTGTATAAACTAAGCCAGACTGTTTTAGCTGTGCATTCTGTTTGGACTAGTGTGCAGGACAGGGACTAGAAATTATCAATTGCAGGTTAAGAATTTTACAGTCCAGCATTTTGCAGATGAAAATGTTGAAAGTGAATGCTGTTTGTTCATTCCTCTGTTTCATTATTTGCTTTTTAGTTGAACTTAGCTGAGTAATGTAACTTTCTTTGTAGTTGTTTTCTCTCTCCTGGAATTACTTCATGTTCTTTGGCAGGGAGAAATGATGCCCTTCCTATTTTGTACTGCAAAACTCACTAGTGACCTGCACAGTGAAAAACTTTGTAGACAAATGGTGCAGCACGTCATCTAACCCTGACCATCATTTATTGGTGCTTTCCAAAAAATCTCATGAAACCAAATCAGTTTCATATAAAATTGGGAAAGCTCAATTAATTTTTAAAATACCCAAGTGATAGTCTATTATGGTGCTTTTAAATACTTACCCAATTCATTCGGAAGTGAAGCAACTGATATTGGAAGATTTCTTTGAAACCTTTTGGTTTCAAAACCAGACTTTCAAAAACATTTTTAATTGTGACTAGTTTGCATTAATGTTACATTTGCTGTCACTCATTTGAAACATCTAGAGATTTCAAAGATAGTTCCTGAAAGTATTTTTAATAGTTTTAAAGAAGAAACCCAGTGCAGAGTTTTAGACTTCAATGACTTTTCATTCAGCCAACTGATATGAGTCATCCTTCTTCTTGACACCACCAGAGTATTTGTGGAAGGAGAATTTTATTTGTAATAGAAAAGAAAAGAAAGTAGGCTTTGACCTGGTACTTAATATCAGTATGGTTGACTTCTAAGCATTAGCTGGGTACTGTGAGAGTTCAAAAAAATTTAGACATTAGGTTTTTAAAGGTAACTTTTAGAAGAATTTTGTCTAACAATCTAATTGTGACATACAATGAACAATAACATTACAGCAGATTTGAGGTATCACAGTGTGAACTTTATGTAGAGGGTGATTTTTGTGAATGAAAATAGATAATTTTACTTTACATGTTGAGTAGAAAATTTCACTATTTGTCCTCTTAATTAAAAAAAAAATACTTATTTTAGATGGTAACACTTTCCATTGTTGTTTTATTATATTTTATACTATAAATGGCACCTTCATTTTGCACCATGCAAAATCATTATAATTGACACTCAGATTTCTTTAGATGCCATTTTTGCTTTTTAATATCCCTACACAACAGTTAATATTTAGGTCTTTTTTCTGTATGAAGTTTGTTTAATCTTAACTGAAGAGTCCTTAATTTATCCTCATGTCTGATTAATGTAGTATCACTGTCTTTTTGATACATGTCTCCAAGTCGTATACGTTTGGTCAGTCTCAACTCTTGACATAGTCATTGTCTAGGCTTGGGTGTTGCCAGCTTCCAACATCTGGATATATATTCTTGAAAATATGTATATTCTGACCTTGCTGTTGTTGCTTCTTCTGCTGATCATATTTCATGGGCTGTGGGTAGTTGGCCTTTATTGCTTTTTGAAAGAAAAAGAACTTATGTGGTGATGGAATTATCTGCTGTATGTTTCCTAATTATAAATGTATATTAGGAAAGAGTGTACCAGGTAGCCATTATTAGGAGACAGCATAACCAACTCTATAATGTTTGTGTGTGTGTGTGTATTGGGTGGTTGTTTTTTTTTAAACATACAACTACTGAGCAGGAAAGACAGAACACTTGTTTATCATCGTAGTTTCACAGATAGTGGTCAAATTATTTGAAAAGAACAGCAGAAGCAGTAATTGATTTCATCAGAGTTTATAAAATGAAGATTTTGAAGGCTGAAAGAAAGACCTTGCAATGTGATATAAATTAAAATTATAGTGAGTTCATTGTATTTTATTAAAATAATAAAAAAAAAACAACTGGGAGAGAAAAAGCTATCAAAAGCACAACTAGGTCAAGTGACAAGGAGCTGGAATTAGAAATCCAAATCAGTAGTAAAGACTTAGATGTGGTGGTTTCTTTGGAAAAAAGCTAGTTTTCTTCTGTCCTGTCTGCCTGCCTACAAAGGAAAGGCTTTTATTTGCTGTAAAGTAGGTTTAAAAGAGGAGAAAAATACATTTGACTAAAATATCCAGGTTTTTGAAGTCTACCTCTACTGGGAAACGGACTTAATAGTTCCATCTTGAGAAATAAAGGATAACACTGAAGATGGAGAAATGAAGGAAAGCCAAACCTGTTTCTTATTTTTTTACAACAGTAGAGTGTGTGTCTGCAGCCTCAGTGATTTTGTTAAAATATAGAGCAGCTTTCCAGGATATAGTTTCAGTAGATCAGCCAGCTGCTTTGTGCTTGGCATTGTGCCTGTGCTTCTAATTAGTGCATGGTTCTCCCCAATATAGGTGAATCCCAATTTTTTCATTAACATAATCTAATATAATTGTCTGTAAGATAGGTTGTGATTACCCTTGTTGTGTTTACATTTATATTTCATCTTTTTGAGTCTAGTGATCGCTTGTTTCATGCTGTAGAAGTGTAAGACATGGTCCTTTACAGTCCTTCCTAGCTGTTACCAGTACTGTCCTTGTGAATTAAGAAGAGATCCCACTTGCAGATTCGACTTGCTTAAAAATGCAATGAAATCTTTTGGCAGAGTCAGGAATTCATTTTACCACTCTTCTCCTGGTCCGGTTTCCCAAACTCTTAAAGTTGACATTGGGCAATATTAGGTGTGAATAAACATGTCTGTGGAATTTTTAGGTCCCTCAAAGTAATTCTGAAAGAGCCATCAGATCAAGAATAATTCTCATGTGATTATATGGTGTTTCCACAGCAGATTCTGAAATATAATTTTTAAATGTCCAGCTTTTGCTGCCTGTCATAAAGACAGGGGTTATTGTGAGAAATAAGAAGCTGTGGTGTGTTTTGAAGAGTCCATCTAATTTTGATGGGCTGAATGGAGAGTACTATCTGATATGACAACAATTAAAAACATTGCTAGTAGCTTTCTCCCATCCTTCTTCCTATTCTCTCCTCCTACCTCCCCCAGTTGAAATGTGTGTACTCCCCCTTAGAGTCCACACCCTCAAAGAATGTTTATTTTATTTCTGTGTTGTCTTACCCTTTTTCTTTCTCTGTGAGGGTAAGGTAGAAGCATTCAGAAACATGACTCCTAGTTTTGCTATTGAATTTAACAGTATTTTAAGGATACATTAGGCAGAATTAATTCAGGCTCAAAAAACACAGGCCAACTGACAATTAAATGCTTAATTCTTTTGTTCTTGACTGGGAGTTGGGAGTTTGTGTTGACTTTTTATTATGGAAAATATTTAATTTTGTAGTCATAAGAGATTGAGCCATAAATATTTTCTGCTTCCTCAGATCTGTCAAAGTTTGACTCTTTGCTGCTTATTATGAAGAAGCATAAAACAAATTCAGTCACTTTGTGTGTTTGGTGTTTTTTGTTGCTGTTGTTCAGTATTAACTTCTGTTTTTATATTCATGGCAACTTAGTTGTACAGAGTTTATTTTGAATGATGTCTAAAACATGGAATTTCATGGAATGTGCTAGTTAGAACAGTAGCACTTGTCATTCCATCATCAGAAGGAGGTAAAGGATATGAACTTAAATCCATTCAATGACATTCATGCTATATAGAATCTGATAACTCTCCATTATTGTTCTCTAATTACTGTTAACATCTTTGAAGTCACATTGATACACTAATTTTTCACTTGAAAGATTTGTGTGAACTTATTGCCCTTGAAATTGTTGGGAAATTTTTAAATGTCTTTCTTTGAATTGGGCACTTGACAGGGAATGACTAATGCTAATTATGCTTCTATAACAAGCCATTTAGGTGGTACTAGAGGTTTCAGGATAATTTGTGTAAGCAAAGTTGCTGCTTTGCTTGTTATGTTTGGCATTCTCTGCTAAAGGAGATGATCAGCAACATATATGTTAAAAATTAATATACTAAAATATTTTTATTTGCTCTCAGATGTCTTAAGTCATTAAGACAGTAATACAACATCATACACTTACAAATAAACATCTTTGTAAAGAAACTGTAAAAGCTGTTTGGTATTCTAAATTGAGAAAGAAAAGTCCTCTGCACAGCTGATTTGTTGCCTTAGTAAGATAAGGTTTATGTCTATCTTATGTTGTGAGAGTTTATTTCTTCCTTTAATCTTGGGGGAAAAAATTAAATACACAAGACTAAAGATATCCTAAAGCATCAGAACTTTAGTATTCCAATTAATCTTTACATTTCTGTAGGGAAAAGAAAAACAGAACAGCATTTCTATTGTGAATTTGTTCTAATGAGCTTTACCACTTGAAGGAATAGTGCTTGCAGCCATTCAAAGACTGCTTCACATGCAAACATTTTATCTTCCCATGGGTCAGACAATATTTCACAAATAAGAGATGAAAGCAATGGAGGTCCTTTTTGGTTACTAACTATTTCTTTGTGTTGGCGGTGGTGGTTTGCCATGTTTTTACCACCGATATATGGTGCTTGCATGGTGCACATCTAATTACTTGTCTAATTACTAATGTTGGAACATAGATTGGAGCATTGAGCTATGATTAATGGGATGAAATTTAACAAGTCGAAATGCTGGATTCTGCACCTGGGATGGAGTAACACCGGGCACAAGTATAAATTGGGAGAGGAGTGGCTGGAGAGCAGCCCTGCAGAAAGGGATCTGGGGTGCCGATCGACAGCAGGCTCAATAGGAGTCAGCAGTGTGCCCTGGCAGCCAAGAGGGCAAACTGCATCCTGGGGTGCGTTAAACACAGCATAACCAGCCAGTCAAAAGAGGTGATTATCCCGCTGTATTTAGCATTGGTGCAGCCTCACCTTGAGTATTGTGTGCAGTTCTGGGCCCCACAATTTAAGAAGGAAGGTCCTTGAATGCATCCAGAGGAGGGCACCAAAGCTGGTGAAAGGGCTGGAAGGCATGTCCTATGAGGAGCGGCTGAGGACTCTGGGTTTGTCTAGTTTGGAGAGAAGGAGGCTGAGGGGCGACCTCATTGCTCTCTGCAGCTTCCTGAGGAGGGGAAGTGGAGAGGGAGGTGCTGATCTCTTCTCCCTGGTATCCAGTGACAGGATGCGTGGGAATGGTTCAAAGCTGCGCCAGGGGAGGTTTAGACTTGACATTAGGAAGCATTTCTTTACCGAGAGGGTGGTCAAACACTGGAACAGGCTTCCTAGAGAGGTGGTCGATGCCCCAAGCCTGTCAGTGTTCAAGAGGCATTTGGACAATGCCCTTGATAACATGCTTTAACCTTTGGTCAGCCCTGAAGTGGTCAGGCAGTTGGACTAGATGATCGTTGTAGGTCCCTTCCAACTGAAAAAATACTCTATTCTATACTGCCTTTTTGTGCTATCTCTGGACTTTAGTGTAAGCACCTATTAGGGAAATAGTCTTTCACATGCTTCTCTTATACAGATAGGAATATGTACAACTTATTGATGCAATTTTGAGGGTAAGAACACTGTTTAGAGTATAGTCTTCAAGTGTAAAACCAATTTCCTGAGGTATAAAAACTGCATTTGCTTGATATTTTTAATATCTGTAATTATCTTGGCTAGTATTTAAAAGCATTACTTTATTTTAGATGCTTTTTATAATGAATGGGAGGAAAAGCAGTTTGAGACGGCTCTGGTATGCTACTGCCATTTTACCCGGACATCATCTTAGTGTGGTGGAAAATTATTAATATTTAAGATTTGAGAGGTCTGGCTAAGAAGTTTATCCTAACAAAAGGAAAATTCCTTTCATCTAAAAGCTAGCAGTCTGTGATTGTTTCCGACCCCTACTTCTGAGCTAAGATAATACTGGATGTGCCACTCCTAGAGGCTCCACCAAGAGCCATCTCTCCATAGTGTCAATTGTGGCAGTTAACAAGGTACTTGAGGAGTCCATCCCTCCCAGGCATGGGTACTTGGCCTTATTAACATATAAGTGATTGTCTGGAGTCCATTCTTCCCAGGAATGCACACCTGGCTTTTTTAACATTAGAATGATTTTCCTCACCTCTTTCCTTTCTTTGAAACAGTATATAAGTGAGGTCTCTGCAACCGCTTGTCAGAGAACATGGGAGCAGAGGGGGAAATGCTGCCCGAATGTTCTCTCACTATGATCATAGTTAATAAAGCTTCTGTCTGACCTGTCTTAAGTTGTACTTGTGTTATTACACACTTGGAGTCCTGATATTCTCTGACATTAGTTTCCTGTGACTGAAAGGGGATCAGGCAGGGAGATTTGGTGTATTGTATGTTTGACTACTCCACTAATGCAAGTGCTAAATCAAGCTTTGTTACATGTGGTTGAACTGTGTAAGCACTTTGTTTCTGATGCTTTATCATTGGACTTGTCTTGATTTCAAAATCCTCACTAATGATTGCAAGGTTTATTGGTGTACTGCTTTAGTAGTAATGAAAATGCTTTCCAGAGTGAGAAATAAAGTATTACTGTTGACATCTTAAACATTCCCCCCTCCCCTCCTTTGAAGTTTAGATACAATTCCAAACATCTGGATGCTATTGAACTTGGACCATACAAGTAGTTTGTAGAGTTCTTGTGTTTTTTTCATTTACATTGGAAAAGCTGTATTGCTGAGGTAATTTGCCTGAATAAAGATAGATTCAGGCAGGCAGATTCATTGGGTAATTTTGGTTTTGGCCTTACTCTGTAAGGATAAAACTAAAAGATGTTAAACATAAGGATTCCATGTTATTCCATCTCCCTATTTATAGCTGCTATAGGGGAGAGAAATATTCACTGTTCAGCGAACTCCTGTTACAATTTCAGAGGATGTGAAGTGCTACACAGTTTAAGCTGAGATGTGTTTTAAAGGAGTTTGCATTTCCTTGAGACATTAATGTATTCAGACAATACAAAATACAAATGTGTATTATGGCCAATAGGCTTGTAGTCAGTACTAGGATGATTTTGTCAAAATCGTAGAATGGTTGGGATTGGAAGGGACCTTTAAAGATCATCTAGTTCCAACCCCCCCTACTGTGGGCAGGGACATCTTTCACTAGATCAGGTTGCTCAAAGCCCCGTCCAACTTGACCTTGAATAATTCCAGTGATGGTACATCCACAACTTCTCTGGGCAACCTGCTCCAGTGTCTCACCACCCTCGTCGTAAAGAATTTCTTCCTTATATCCAATCTAAATCTACCCTCTTTCAGTTTAAAACCATTACCCCTTGGTCCTATCACTACAGGCCCTGGTAGAAAATCTCTCTCCATCTTTCATATAAGCCCCCTTTATATATTGAAAGGCCACAGTAAGGTCTCCCTGGAGCCTTCTCCAGGCTGGACAACCCCAACTCCCTCAGCCTTTCCTCACAGGAGAGGTGTTCCAGTCCTCTGATCATTTTTGTGGCCCTCCTCTGGACCCACTCCAACAGATCCATGTCTTTCTTGTGCTGGGATCTTTATGTACCTTGTTATCATCTCTTCTTTTAAGTAGGCTATATTCACATTATTAATCTAAATGCCATAACTTTGTATTAAACTGGGCACTGCCTTAAGCTGCCAACACAAGAAACTGAGCAATACTCAGTTTGCTTAGTTGGCTTTTGTTTAGAGCTAGGTACATGAACAAGCAAGTTCTTGAAATCAGTCAGGAACTGTCAAACTCATTTTCACCTGACAGCAAAAAAGGGTAGTCTCCTCTCAAACTCTTAGTTCAGTGTTGTTGTAAATATTTGTTAGTTTAGTACATGTCATTTCATGCATGGAGATTGTGTATGGATAGCCGAGAAATTTTGGACGTAAGTGAATTTGAGAGAAAAGACATCTGACTGTAGAGCTTGAGTCCTATCAAAAATAAGAGGTGCCTAAGGTGAGCAGTTACTGAACAGGGCAAACACTCATTCTGAGTAGCATGCATAGCTTCTCCTTTGTGGTTTTTGCAGCTTCTGTAATAGATCTTCCTTCTGTGTACCTGTAGAGTTCCTTTTGTTTTGGAAGGCTAAATGCGTTGCACTGTATAATAAGATTCAGAGTCTCTGAGCAGAGGACAGAAAACAAGTTTTGTGCTGAACCACCCGGCTGAATATGTGGGTGTTTTTTCTGTAGCATTTTAACTACTTGAGCTGATTTAGTTAAATCTTACTTTGTCTCATCAATCAGTAATGGAAAACATGAAATCTGTGTGTTCATGTTCTTTTACTTTGTGAGAACGGATTTCTTTTTTTTAAGAAGTATGTTTTTAAACTTTTTTCCTCATATAACTAAGGGGTGGCTAATGATATGATGAGAATGCTTGTTTAGTGGTTGCAGTCAAGTCCCAAAGTCTTGGGTTTCTATTCAGACTTTTTGTGATATCTTTTATTTTAATTTCTAGTTGATAGTTCTTATAAACTCGTTCAAAGGGAAGTTCTATTTACTTGGTCTTTTAATAGTCAAAAATTGCAAATAGGATCTTTACTGTAGCTATTCACATGGAGGGCCTCATTTTTGAAAACTTAATTCTAGCTGTTGTTAAAACTGGAGATTCGTCTTTCCATGGATTCAGTACAAGCTTGAGTGTTGGAAACAAGATGTATGTAGTCTTATTTTAATTCTGCCATTTCTGTCACTTGATATATGTCCTCTTTATTTCTCCATCTGAAAATCCAAAGATTAAAATATTTATGAAAACTTTTAAGGTTAATTGCACTTTCAGTGTGTAACTCTTGTGTGACACTACTGCTATTATGAAAATTAATTTTCAAAATACATATGCCAAAGCTATGCTTGGAACATGCACATAATGTTAAAGTTGAAGAATTTTTTTGGATCTGTAGAGAAACCTCAGTTAAGTATTTCTCTGTAGGTGTGGATTTAAACATCCATAGATGAAATTCTAAACATGTTTCTACAGATACATGAGGGTTTTTTTTATTGATAACATACATGTGTTCAACACTGTCTGACTGGGTTCTTTTAGATATTCCATATGTAGAGGATTTAATGTTTAATAGCAACTTTAGTTTTTTGAAGTTATTTGACATTACATGGGACTTTGATTTAGCAGAATGATACAGCAATTTACTTAAATCACAGTACAAGTACAAGTTATATTTAGCAGAGCATAGCAGTTGCAATATACAGTCGAATCACAATACAAATGTGATTCTCATTGCTGGTCTCCATCACGATGCTGGGCATCCCCAGTCGTTGAGAAGGAATATGTGGGTTGAAACTGGCTCAAGCCTGTCACTCTCTTCAAAGTTCTTTCTGTTAGTTGTACAGTTTTTATACTGTATATGCTATATTGAGTCTTTATACTCGGGTTTGGCTCTGTACTGAGTTTTTATACTCAGTTTGGCTGAGCCATGTATACACCCACCCATTCTGGCCACACTAACTCAGGAAGATATGTATTTACTGCTTATTATTATTATTATCAACTCAAGGGCAGTTACACAGCCATTTGATTCCCTCAACTGTTGCAGCCATTTATCTAGAACAAAGACTACCTCTCATCTCCTTTGTGTTAAGTTCAGCTTTTTGTAACAGTTGTCATCAGTCACTCCCTACTTCTTCACTTGGCTTAGTGAGTACATAGTCCTTGCCTGTTTCCTCAGAGCCTCCTTCCATTGTAGGAGCTCATTGATCAATCACAACATGAAGTGTTTAAATTTTTTTACTTGAAAAAGATAACTTTTCTGTAAGATACCTTTTTGACATTGTGTATAAATACATTTTATTGTTCAATAATCCCATCATTTATATTGTAGGTCATGCAGGAGTCTCTGCGAGCATGATGAAGAAAAGAACTTCCCACAAGTAAGTTTCTAATATCTTTCCTAAAGTATAGTTTTCAGTAACTGGAAGTACCGTTCTAGAAATGTGTCTGTATTGTTCCAGTCATTTTGCTCTTGAAAATCATGTGGAGTAGTATTCAGAAAGTGTATGTGTGTAGAGTCAGACTTTAATTCTTTTGGGAGGACAGTGGGAAAGAATGCACCATTGATAGAGTTCTAAACATGATTTTGAATGTTACTCTCAGAGAAATTATCCTGTCAATACAATTCTGTAATTTACTCTATAATTCAGAGACAAGAGGTTGCAAGCTGGAAATTGGGCACATGTACTCTAGGATTCATTACAGCTTTAGTTTTTGAAAAGGATTTTTCACCTTTTTTTAAAAAATAAAGAACATACTTAAGTACTTCTATAAAGTGGCTGCTATTTGTGTGAAGGATACTTGCTTATCCTATACATTCATGGCATGTATTATTCTCTCTACTACATTTTGAAATAGTAGCAGCTAAATGCTGCTATGAGTAAATGTGAGAAGATAGAGGTAATAGCTTAGACATGATTGACCTTAGTGTCTAACAGCTAGATGTTGCATTTGGCTGCATCTCTGGTGGGTGAACTCTAAAATAAGCTGAGGAAAGGTGAAATTTATTAAAATGCTACTAGTTATATTTTGAGTATGAAGTCCTATAGTGGTGATATACAACATGCATCAATCCAAAGCAATTTGTCTGGCAGAAATATCTTCTGTGATTAACATTTGAATTAGTATTAACTGTTTCCCAGACACAACACCTGATATAAAACTACTCTAATTCCTTCCACCAACTCTTCACTATTCAGTCTTGTCTATCTCCTTACAAGGCAAAGATAAACATTTATTTGTCTAGAGACAGGTAGAGTTAAAATTTAATTTCTCTTGTTCTTTTTCAACCGCTCAGAGAAAGGAGTGTATGATGGGAAGACTATCAGAGGTGGGTTGCCTTTTGTACTTGAGGGTGGCTAGATTTGTCTTTATTGTTGTGTTGATATACACTTATTTAAATACCTAAATAGGTTGTATATTTTTTAGCATAAAGGCTTTTATGGGGCATATTAAGTCATGATCCTAAGTCACATGATTTTGAGGCATTTAACTTAAGTGCCCAACTGAGTTTTATGTTAATTTAGCCTAGTTTAATTGTTTAAGAATTGTTTGGTAAAGGTTTTATTTTGTACCAAACCAAGATGACTTTGTGTGCTGCTCACTGACTTCTCTGAGAATGACAGAGACTAGTATAGAGTTGTTTTTATTTGATATTCATTGCTTACGTTTTTGAAATGAACAGTAAGTAGTGCTGTAGACATGTTTATAGTAAACAAGTGGGATATGAATCACTATGCTCATACTACTGTGAGCTGTTACAGCAGACCATGAATTAGTAATGCATACTTTGTCACTGATTTAGTTATGATGACTTTTACATTCCTCGTTTAAAGAAAAAGAGGAACAAGTCTACTGGCACTTGAAGGCCATAGGGGAGATTCTAAACTAGGTTCAGAAGTTCATGGGGGAGGGAAGAGCCAACAGGATGGAACAGGGCATGGTCCAGTAACTGAGGAAGTGATAAAATGAGCTGTGTGGATTAGTCTTCTGAATTCTTAACTAAAATGGTAGTTAACCATTGACCCTTTTGGAAGGGGGTCCCATGGTTATAGGTCAGCTGCAAAAGGGCAGTTCTTCTGAGCGCTCTGTCAGTGTCAATGTGTAGTGATGATCTCTGTGAATATGAAGCTGACCCTATTTGTGTCAGATCAGTCAGCAGTCTCTTGGCTCTCATCCTTTCCACCCTTGGTGTGTAAGGAAAGAGTGCACAAAATAGTTAAGTATTTTATGCTCTCCAGATTTATCATAGTTGGCAGTTCAAGGACTTTGAGGTGGAGGTTGTATCTGCAGTTTAACTACCACTGTACTTATCCCTTGTGAATTTCTGATCACACTTTAAACTAACTTGTTGTGGTGGGTTATACTTGGCTATGGGCCAAACTCCCACCCACCCGCTCACTCCCCCTCCTCAGTGGGGCAGGGGGAGAAAATAGGATGAGAAAGCTCATGGGTCAAGATAAAGGCAGGGAGATTGCTTACCAGTTAGTCACAGGCAAAACAGGCTTGACTTGGGGAAAAATAATTTATTGCCAATTAAAATAGATTCAGATGGTAAGAAACAGGAAGACAAACATTAAAACAACACCTTTCCTCCCCCCTTTCTCATGCTCAACTTCACTCCTTCGCTCCAGACTCCTCTACCACCCACCACCCCCAGGGTGGTGCAGGGGAAATCGGGGAAGGGAGTTTACAGTCCGTACATAACGGTTGCTCTCTGCCGCTCCTCTCTTGTACTTACTTTCCCCCGCTCTGGCGTGGGTTCTCTACAGGCCACAGTTCCTGTCAGGAAAATCTGTTCCAGCATGGGCTCTTCCAGGGGAGACAGTCCTGTCAGGAAAACTCTGCTCTGGCGTGGGTTCTCCATGGGCCACAGTTCCTTCAGGAAATATCTAACTGCTCCAGCATGGGTCCTACACAGGCTGCAGTGTGGATATCTGCTCTAGCACCATGGAATACCTCCTTTTCTGAACTTGGTGTTCCCTCTGCTGTTTCTCACACTTTTTTTTTTTTCACTTTTTTTTTTCCCCTCCTCCTCTGCCTGTCCAGTGGTTTTTTTGCCCTTTCTTAAATATATTTTCACAAAGGCACCACCAACTTCACTGATTGGCTCAACTTTGGCCTGCAGTGGGGCCATTGCCGAGCCAGCTGGAACCAGCTGTGTCTGGCACAGGGCAGCACCTGACTTCTCATAGAGGCCACCCCTGCAGGTGTCGTTGTGTGTGTGTGTGTGTATGTGTGTCTGCTACCAAAACCTTGCAACATATACCCAATACACTTGTAATCCTTAATAAAGAAAATTAATTTCACAACTGAATGATGGCTTTTGAAGGAGTACAGAAAGTACTTTAAAACTTCTGTCTTTGGTAATGTCCCTCATAGTCTGAATATTGAGGAAAAATAGTTTATAACAATTCTCTGATCATTCAATCTCCTGTTAGTGACAGTCTGTAGTAAGATCAAAATTCTAATTTGGGCCCTATTTTTAATAACTTTTCTGCATGGCACCATGAAATATAGAAATTGTACTGACCATTGCTACTCTGCTTCATTTGTACTATTTTCTAAATTTCTTTGAACTTTCCATGATCTGGCTCTGCTAATAAAACTTTTTCATGTAACAAGATTTTACTTATCAGCTTAATACCTTCAAGATAAATACTCAGTCGCTGAGGCAAGCAGCTCCGGTGCTGGCACGATCCGCAGCGGAGCACTCTAGTGCAGTGCACAGAGGGGTTTCCTGAACTGGGGGAACCTCGGGGGAGTGGAGAGACCCGCCAGGAGTCCGCAGCTCCCACGACAGCGGCTGACAAGACCTGGGTGGGGCCAGGAGCAATGGCGGCCAAGGCCCTCCCCCCCCCCCCCCCCCCCCCGTATAAAAGAAGCCCCTAGGGAGCGCTAGCGACCAGGGCAGGCAAACAGGGCGTGGTGCATCAGCAAGGGCATGGCGCGGCAGTTTGCAAGGAAGGGCATGCAGGAAGGGCACTGTAGCTCTGCCAGGTCGACCAGGGAGCAATGGTATCCACCCGGCAGAAGGCTATGTCCTCTCTAAACTCTGCACCTGCCGCGACTGACGCAGCTTCCCAGACAGAGCTCCGATGGGAACACGCTGCTACCCAGGTGTCAGGCTGCAGGGTGTGCCCTACTCTTATGCCAGTACCAGATGGCAGTAGTGAGCACACCTGTGGGAGGGGCGCCCAGGTAGAGGAACTCTTCAGCTTAGTGACAGAGCTCTGGGAGGAGATGAGTAGGTCGAGGAGTATCAGGGAGTCTGAGAGAGAGACAGACAGACTACTGGAATCGCACCCTACATTCCCTGGGACAGGTCTCAGGCAGACAGGACACATGATACGGAAGATTCCCTATCCTCTCTCCACCTGACTGAATGTGGTGACTTAAGGGATAGGGGGCAATAGTGACAAGTTCCTGCCTAGTGCAGCAGGTGCGTCTCCTCCATGGCTACCCCACCTTCCCAGGTGCCCTTGTACAATAGGTATGAGGCTCTGCAAGTAGAACCGAACAATGACGAGGACGATGGTCCATCTAGGTTGGTGTCACCAAGGTTAAGTCGGCCTATGCCCTGCGTCAAAACCGCTTCCATAAAGAAAAAAAGACAAATCATTGTCATAGGAGACTCTCTCCTGAGGGGAACAGAAGGCCCAATATGCAGACCGGACCCACTTCTTAGGGAAGTCTGCTGCCTCCCTGGGGCCCGGGTTAAAGATGTGAAGAGAAAACTTCCTACCCTGGTACGGCCTTCGGATTATTATCCATTATTGCTTTTTCAGGTAGGCAGCGATGAAGTTGCAACAAGAAGTCCGAGGGCAATCAAGAGAGACTTCAGGGCCTTGGGACGACTGGTTAAGGGATCAGGAGCACAAGTAGTGTTCTCCTCTGTCCTTCCAGTTGCAGGGAATGATGAGGGAAGAAACGGGAAGAGCCAGCAGATCAATAACTGACTCCGAGACTGGTGTCACCAGCAAATTTCTGGGTTTTTGGATCATGGGTTGGTCTACACAACACCAGGCCTGCTGGTGACAGACGGGGTACACCTGTCTCAAAGGGGGAAAAGGATCTTTGCACAGGAGTTAGCAGGGCTCGTTGAAAGATCTTTAAACTAGATTTGAAGGGGGAAGGGGATAAAACCAGGCTCGCTAGAGATAAGCCTGGTGGCAGCACGCCAATGTTTGAGGGACGGTGTGCTAACGAGGTCCTTTGGTCTGCCATCTCACTGGAGGTAGGGGATGGAGATCCACATGGCAGCAAAGACACAAGGGTTATTGATGTGTTGGAAACCACGGAAGCGCCTGAGAATGGTCACATAGGAATTAGGGCTTTTCCCCCAAAAAGGTGGCAGGATCAATAGCCCAACTGAAGTGCATCTACACCAATGCACGCAGCATAGGCAACACACAGGAGGAGTTGGAAGCCATTGTGCAGCTGGAAAACTATGATATAGTTGCAATCACGGAAACATGGTGGGATGACTCGCACAACTGGAGTGCTGCAATGGATGGCTATAAGCTCTTCAGAAGGGATAGGCAAGGAAGGAGAGGCAGTGGGGTAGCCCTGTATGTTAGGGAGTGTTTTGACTGTCTAGAGCTTGACGATGGTGATGAAAGGGTTGAGTGTTTATGGGTAAGAACCAGGGGAAAGGCCAACAAGGCAGATATCATGGTGGGAGTCTGTTATAGACCACCCAACCAGGATGAAGAGGCAGATGAAATATTCTATAAGCAGCTGGGAGAAGTCTCACGATCGCTAGCCCTTGTTCTCGTGGGGGACTTCAACTTACCAGATGTCTGCTGGAAATACAATACAGCGGAGAGGAAACAGTCTAGGAGGTTCCTGGGGTGTGTGGAAGATGATAACTTCCTGACACAGTTGGTGAGTGAGCCATCTAGGGAAGGGGCCCTGCTGGACCTGTTGTTTGCAAACAGAGAAGGACTTGTGGGTGATGTGATGGTTGGAGGCCGTCTTGGGCATAGCGATCATGAAATGATAGAGTTTTTGATTCTCGGAGAAGTAAGGAGAGGGGTTAGCAGAACTGCTACCTTGGACTTCCAGAGGGCAGACTTTGGCCTGTTTAGGGGCCTGGTTGACAGAGTCCCTTGGGAGGCAGTCCTGAAGGGCAAAGGAGTCCAGGAAGGCTGGACATTCTTCAAGAAGGAAAACTTTAATGGCGCAGGAGCAGGCTGTCTCCATGTGCCAAAAGAAGAGCCGGCAGGGAAGAAGACTGGCCTGGCTGAACAGAGAGCTTTGGCTGGAACTCAGGGAAAAAAAAAAGAGAGTTTATGACCTTTGGAAGAAGGGGCAGGCAACTCAGGAGGACTACAAGGATGTCATGAGGTTATGCAGGGAGAAAATTAGAAGGGCCAAAGCCCAGCTAAAACTTAATCTGGCTACTGCCGTAAAAGACAATAAAAAATGTTTCTATAAATACATTAGCAACAAAAGGAGGGCTAAGGAGAATCTCCATCCTTTATTGGATGCGGGGGGGAAACATAGTGACAAAGGCTGAGGAAAAGGCTGAGGTACTTAATGCCTTCTTTGCCTCAGTCTTTAATAGTAAGACCAGTCGTTCTCTGGGTACCCAGCCCCGTGAGCTGAAAGACAGGGACGGGAAGCAGAACGAAGCCCCCATAATACAAGGGGAAATGGTTAGCAACCTGCTACACCGCTTAGACACACACAAGTCTATGGGGCCAGATGGGATCCACCCAAGGGTACTGAGGGAGCTGGCGGAAGTGCTCACCAAGCCACTTTCCATCATTTATCAGCAGTCCTGGCTCACCGGGGAGGTCCCAGTTGACTGGAGGTTAGCCAATGTGATGCCCATCTACAAGAAGGGCCGGAAGGAGGATCCGGGGAGCTACAGGCCTGTGAGTCTGTCCTCGGTGCCGGGGAAGGTTATGGAGCAGATCGTCTTGCGTGCCATCACACGGCATGTATGGGACAACCAGGTGATCAGGCCCAGTCAGCATGGGTTGATGAAAGGCAGGTCCTGCTTGACTAACCTGATCTCCTTCTATGACAAGGTGACCTGCTTAGTGGACGAGGGAAAGGCTGTGGGTGTTGTCTACCCGGACTTTAGTAAAGCCTTTGACAGCATTTCCCACAGCATTCTCCTGGAGAAACTGGCTGCTCATGGCTTGGATGGGTGTACTCTTCTCTGGGTAAAAAACTGGCTGGATGGCCGGGCCCAAAGAGTTGTGGTGAATGGCATTAAATCCAGTTGGTGGCCGGTCACAAGTGGTGTTCCCCAGGGCTCAGTATTGGGGCCAGTTTTGTTTAATATCTTTATCAATGATCTGGATGAGGGGATCGAGTGCACCCTCAGGAAGTTTGCAGATGACACCAAGTTGGGCAGGAGTGTTGATCTGCTTGAGGGTAGGAAGGCTCTACAGAGGGATCTGGACAGGCTGGATCGATGGGCCGAGGCCAATTGTATGAGGTTCAACAAGGCTAGGTGCCGGGTCCTGCACTTGGGTCACAACAACCCCATGCAACGCTACAGGCTTGGGGAAGAGTGGCTGGAAAGCTGCCCAGCGGAAAAGGACCTGGGGGTGTTGGTCGACAGCCGGCTGAACATGAGCCGGCAGTGTGCCCAGGTGGCCAAGAAGGCCAAGAGCATCCTGGCTTGTATCAGAAATAGTGTGGCCAGCAGGACTAGGGAAGTGATTGTCCCCCTGTACTCGGCACTGGTGAGGCCGCACCTCGAATGCTGTGTTCAGTTTTGGGCCCCTCACTACAAGAAAGACATTGAGGTGCTGGAGAGTGTCCAAAGAAGGGCAACGAAGCTGGTGAAGGGTCTAGAGAGCAAGTCCTATGAGGAGCGGCTGAGGGAGCTGGGGTTGTTTAGCCTGGAGAAAAGGAGGCTGAGGGGAGACCTTATCACTCTCTACAACTACCTGAAAGGAGGTTGTGGCGAGGTGGGTGTCGGTCTCTTCTCCCAAGTACCAAGTGATACGATGAGAGGAAACGGCCTCAAGTTGTGCCAGGGGAGGTTTAGATTGGATATTCGGAAAAATTTCTTCACTGAAAGGGTTATCAAGCATTGGAACAGGCTGCCCAGGGAAGTGGTTGAGTCACCATCCCTGGAGGTATTTAAAAGACATGTAGACGTGGCACTTAGGGACATGGTTTAGTGGTGGACTTGGCAGTGTTAGGTTTATGGTTGGACTCGATGATCTTAAGGGTCCTTTCCAACCTAAATTATTCTATGATTACAATAGTAAAGCTTTTACTTTTAAGTAGCACATTTGGGAAATGCCAGTAAAACGTCTACCAGTATCGACTGTTTTTGGTGAATGGTAGGTGTTTAATAAATAGGAAGATGCCGTGAATCAATTTCTCACATTATTAGCAGGAAGGAAAACTTATTTGGTTGTCTTGTGCCATATATGAATTAAATAGCAATGCATCTCTTGGGTTGATCTAAAAAGGAATAAAGTTGCTTTGTGTTTTTGGTCAGCTACCCTTCTTCAAATCAGAAACATTGCTGACTTTAACTTTATGGAAGCTGTAGTATAAGAAACATGCAAATTATAGGTGCACACTGAGAGGTAGTTTTCATTAGGAAGGTTAGTTTCTTCTACCTACAAGAATAATCTACAGCTGAACTTCTTGCATGGTCTCCTGGGGAGTTCTGATAAACCATACTTGGCATGTCCTTGGATTAGTTTTCATTCGAATTCCATTAGTGATTTGAAAGATAAAATATAGCTATGCTTACAAAATTTGAAAGAAGCATTTTGGGCTGCATACTTCTTCAAAAATAATTGGAAAGTACAGAAAGATAGTAAACAGAAAACACAAGACTTGGAAAACGTGGCTTAGCTATAATCAACTTAACCTTCTGTCAAGAAAACCATTTAAAGTAGATGATAATTTTGAGGACTCTTCCAAGCCTACTTATGTATGATGCTATTTCATTATACATATTACAGAGAGGGAGAATGCACTTAACATCTGTCTCTGAAGCCTTCAGCATACAGAATAGTTCAGGAATAAGTGGAAAAGCTGTAGACTGATAATATAGACATTTTTATGAAAACTGTTGCTTTCTTTTTTGTATGAGTTAGTAACCTTTTTTTCCAGAAATGTTAGTAAAAGAAAATGCTGATAAAACTCAAATATACTTGAGAGTTTAGTTAAAGCATATTGTTTTGCATAACCATTTTTAAAAAATTATTTGAGGTTGTATGGATCATGTTGTTTACTGCTGAGGAAAGTCTTCTCCTTCCGCTATTCTCCAAAAAAAGCTAGGATAACATTTTTCTTAAGCTGTATGAAGAGAATTGAACAATGATAAATTCTTCTTGCTTCTGAGGGCCAGGATTAGCATACTTCATTAGGGGATTGGACTATCTACATAGTAGCAGAATTAAGTGTTAAGGCTCCCAATGGAAGAAATAAAATTCACCAACTTGTCAGTGAAGTCGTAACTTAATTACCAATGTCCTGGGAAATTAAGGGAATAGAAAGGAGAGGTTTCTTTTCTACCAAATCTTGTTCACCTTTTTTATGTCACTACAGGAGAGACATTTGCTGAGTTCATCCATAACTTTACAAATACAGGAAAAAAAACATCCCTTTAACACTTCTCACAGAAACAAGATTACATTAAATCCCAGTGTTAACTTTTCCTGCTTAACAATTAGTAGGAAAACTCGGCCAATATTTGCATTGGTTATGGAACTTGATTCAAGCTCTTCAGATGGACAGATCTTATATGTGATAGAAACTAGGAGTTTTAGTTCTTAAAAGATATGATTGCACAAGGTGTTAAAACAGATGGTCCAGAGGACTTTTTAGCTTTGACATTAATAGGTGGAAAAGTTAGCTTCTGTTTTAGAGGACAGACAAGATTCAACCTTATGTCTCATTATTTTACAAGGAGGTGCAACTCACATGCCCAAGGCTGAATTACAATAATTTTTCATTTTTTCAGAAAGAAAAAAACAATGCATTGTTAGTGGAGCTAGCTACTTGTGCTGCTTCTGAAGATCTTCTAGAAATAGCTATGCTTGTAGAGAAACTGGAGATTAATTTTGAAATGCTTAGATCCTATAAAAAACAGCATGAGAGGCAGACGTTGAGTTTCTGGAAAATCTGGCCAGATGTTCAGTGTATTGTTCGCAGCTGGAACATTCTGCTTCTAGAAGGATATTGACAATGTCTGAAGCATTTTTAATACCAGTAGCTCTTGTTGTCGCAGGTTGCCTGCTATGTAGATGTCGTGGTTTAACCCCAGCCAGCAACTCAGCACCACGCAGCCGCTTCCCCCTTCCCCTCCCAGTGGGGTGAGGAGGAGGAAAGAGGGGGAAAAAAAAAGTAAAACTCGTGGGTTGAGATAAGAACAGTTTAATAACTAAAGTAAAATATAATACTAACAATAGTAATAATGAAATACAATAATAATAATAGTAATGAAAAGGAATATAACAAAAAGGAGGGGGAGGAAGGGAAAAAAACAAACAAACAACAACAAAAAAACCCACCAGTGATGCACAATGCACAATGCAATTGCTCACCACCCGCTGACCGATGCCCAGTTAGTTCCTGAGCCACGATCCACCCTCCCAGTTAACTCCCCCAGTTTATATACTGGGCATGATGTCATATGGTATGGAATATCCCTTTGGCCAGTTTGGGTCAGCTGTCCTGATGGTGTCCCCTCCCAGCTTCTTGTGCCCCTCCAGCCTTCTTGCTGGCTGAGTACGAGAAGCTGAAAAATCCTTGACTTAGTATAAACACTACTTAGCAACAACTGAAAACATCAGTGTGTTATCAACATTATTTTCCTACTAAATCCAAAACACAGCACTATACCAGCTACTAGGAAGAAAATTAACTCTGTCCTAGCCGAAACCAGGACAGTAGAGGAAAAAAGTCATGTCTCAAACTTGAAGAAAGATACTATTGGAAATGAGAAAACACTAAAGGAACCATTTCTCCTCTGAAAACTTCAGCTGCAGAGAACAGGGAAGAAACTAATGTGTAGTTAGTATTCATATGCTTACATATATACTGTTTCAACAAAGCAATGAGTGGTAAGCAGGTCTGAAAGAAGGATATTATATGATTGCCTCCCTGTAGAAGGGAAACGGTGTCTATGTTGCCCCCCCCCATCACTCAAAAATCACTGTGTACTTGGAACAGGAATGGATTTCCTTTCTGGCAATCTACAACTGACAGTCTTAATTAATTTACTGGCTTTAACTATAAAATAGGAAAACTTGTTTGCTCTTTCTCTAGAAATATTGGTGATTCTATTCATTCTGTATACCTTGAAACTCTCAGTTGCTTAACATATGTAAAGTGCTTATCTGTCATATTTGTTACTAATATTTTAACTTGTTTTCAGCTGTACTAGATAAAGTTCTTTGTGGTTGTAGAGTGTGTTTCACCTTTCAGATTCATAAGGTAAAATGCTCACCTGAATTACTGGTATAGTTCTTTCTCTTTTGCTTTACAGCATACAGTTGTGTATGCATGGAGGATACATGTGCTTAAAATTCATTCTGATCAGTATTTGTTTTCATTGATTCTCTTCATAAGTGTTGGCTGCTGAACAGTGAGGAAAAACAACTGTTTTCTGATGCATATTCACTTATCAAGGGGAGAAAGGCTGGTGGGGTTAGGGCTTATAAAGTGATTTTGAGGTTACTGGGCAGGACTTAGCTTCTCAACAGTATTAACTAATTTTAGTCCATTTGCAGAACTTGTTGGTAAAATTATTCGTTTCAAAATGGAATCAAATTAAAAATTAAAACAAAACAACAAAAAAAACCCCATTCTCATATCCAGTGACTCTTTTCTTTTTTTCTTAAAACTGGTTAGTAATATAAGATTTAAAAAAAAAAAACCCAAACAACTATGAGCTGTTGGGTTTTATGTACCATAATGAAAAAAATTGATCTGGTTTAAAGTACAAAGGAAATAGTTTGGCAATAGTTCGGAAATTTAATTGTAAATGAGAGATCACCAGTTGGAAGGAGGGAAGGGACCACTGATTCTAAAACTCTGAAGAAATATGCTTCCTCTAACAGAATGGAAAGACCAGTGTCTAGGAGCTGGTCAAAATTTGGATTGCTCCAAGGTTAAGGATTAAAGACAGTGTCCTCTTATTTCGGAGTTAATACAGCATGCTAGGGTAGATGACATAGCAGGTGGGAAATGCTTCTAAAGAAGGCATAGAAGAATCCTTTGGTACTGGGAGAAAATAAAAATAGTGCTGTGAGTCTGTCCATGGCTCTGTTTATGCTGGAAGCTACTTCATATTTAAATTTGGAAGTCCTTGTTTGCAATTGCTTTCGAATGCCCAAGATCAGCCATTAAGACTTGTATTTCTCATTATAGATGTATGCTTTAAGCTACTTGGAGTGAACTTCTAAGAAAACTTCAGCCAAAGAAAGAAACTATAGCCTTTCTGGATCTAATATCTTAACTTTTAAAGCAGAGAGATGAAATTTTAGAGCGCATATATCTTTGATAAGGACATAGCTTGTCCTAATGGAAAAACTAGTGAACTACTAATAAAAAAATTCAACTCTGGACAAATAAGCACTGAGCAATTGCTGTTCATGCATGCTTAGCAAAGACTCACTGGAGTTTGGCAGCAAAGCTCTCTGAAGTCCACATGTATGTTTTCTTTCTATCCAGCGTTATGTGGGACGGGTAGAATTGCAACCATAATTGGGGAGTGTGGCATTTGTTGTGCTGCTGAAGACCAAAGAGACTTTTTGCGTTTGTCTTGTATTCTGCTTTACACTCTTTATGTGGTTTGGGTATTGACTGAAATGCAGAGTTTTTCAGAGGTGAAAGCTATAAGTTCTTTGTGACCAGAAACCACAGAGAGGCCGTGTATTGCAGCTAGCTGTGCAAAGAGGCTAGGTCAGGAAGAAATGCTGCAGTGATCCTGAGAGAGAGAGTATTGTTATGAGGAACTGACATGCAGAAAAGTTAGGCAAGTGATTGGACTGCTTGTTGTCAGATGACTGAAAGAATTTTTCTATAAAGCGATGGTAAAATGACTTGGATGGAGGGATGGAAGCTGAAGCTGGGGAGAAGGATAATACAGAAAGAACATTTGTGTAAGGCAATGCTTGGAAAGTAAGGTCTTTAAAACAAGTTTAGGAAGAAGTGAAAGACTTCTTGTTTTGTTTGAACTCAGTATTCTGGAGTGGCAGGTAGCTTTAACAACTGTGGTTTAAAGACAAATGGGTTTGGCAGGTCAAGAGACCTAGCCAATCTGAAAGGAAAACTGATGTGTAATAGATGTGGGCAGAGCCAGGCAAACTAGATACTGTCAGTGGCAAGGACTTCTTAACCTGATACCCTCAATGGAAGCGCTTGGATGTATTGTGAGCTGTGGGATGAACACTTGCAGAAGGCTAAGTACCCTTACGGATTTAGAATGTAACCTATGTATGCAGTATTAATGGACACTTTTGTGCACTCATTAAGGCTTATCTCACCTCTAAAACAGTTAAAATCCAGATATTTTAAATGTTGTGGACTTTCAGAAGAGCAGAGCTCTAAAGAACTTGGAGATAATTAGTTCAAAGCAGTATGTGACTAGAGTGAAGTAAATGTAATGTGTGCAAGACTGCCTTTAATATTTATTTAACTCTTATTAAATAGTAATGTATTGTGCATGCAAAGCACCAAGGATCCTATTGGAAGAAACATTTTGTAATGATTTAGCTACATACTTTAGAGCAACAGAAAAATTTCCCGGAAGCTTCTGTAGAATAAAACTCTTGAAGAAAAAATAAGTATTTATAATGAATTTAGAAGCTGTGGGTGGTAGGGGTTTTTTTGTTTGGTTGGGGGTTTTTTATTATTTATCAAGTAATGTTTGTATGCAAAGAGGTTGAATTTTATATTTCTGGGGATTGGTTTTTGAATTGTACTTTTCTTAAATGCAATTTTTTTATAAGGTTCAAATTTTTTTTTTAATTTTATATTTAAAAGAGGAGCGATCAGTGAGTTAATAAACAGGATTTTTCACAGGTTGAGATTCCTACCTAACTTTATACTTAGGAAAATTAGGAGGACACTTCCATGTCTATGATGGATCAGACTTCAATTTCTGCATTTTCTTACTAAGAATCTTTAGACATCTTGTTCTTAAAGCTTTTCCCTGCCCCACTGAAGATTAAATTAAAAATCTAAACTGGTACAACCTGGGGTGTCATAACCCTGAAGATAAATACCAGTTCTCTTATGGTGTGTTCAGCCATACTTAAAAGGTTAAATTGTGTTCGAATAGGATGAAAATACTGTGTTTATACACACAGAAGGTTCTGCAAAGGAAGAAAGGGCTATATTCTTTCTAAGGGTATACCTGAACAGCAGATGAAGACAATGGTATTATGCAAAAGTGCCTGTCTACACATTTAGGTAGATAAAAGATGATATGAAGATTGGTGGCAAGGAACTGAGAGAGAAAGAGGGAAAGAAATAATAATGAAGTCCACACAGGCTGTACTACAGTACATGCTATCTAGTTTTGACAGCTATAAAAAGGCTAACTATCTATACTATCTTTAATCAAGATTAAAAAAAAAAAAGATAAACCAAAATGTATCTGAGGTACATCTGTGCTATCACTGTACAGATGTTCAGATAGCTATTGGGCTCTACCAGACTAACAGCTGACCTGCCAGTTGAGTCATCTCAGGTCAATTTATCTTGGACAGTTCTGGTGGGTTGACCTTGGCTGGCTGCCAGGTGCCCACCAAGCCACTTTATCGCTCCCCCTTCTCAACAGGACAGGGGGAGAAAAATATGACAAAAAGCTCGTGGGTCGAGATAAGGACAGGGAGATCACTCAGCAATTACTGTCTGTATTGAGTTTATGTGGCAAAGTTTTGGTAGTGGGGGGGGCTGCAGGGGTGGCTTCTGTGAGAAGATGCCAGAAGCTGCCCCCATGTCGGACAGAGCCAGTTCCGGATGGCTCCAAGATGGACCTGCCACTGGCCAAAGCTGAGCCAATCAGCAACGGTGGTAGTGCCTCTGTGATAACATATTTAAGAAAGGGTAAAAACTGCTGCACAACAGCAGCTGGAAGAGAGGAGTGAGAATATGTGAGAGAAACAACCCTGGTTTAGTGGTGGACTTGGCAGTGTTAGGTTTACGGTTGGACTCTATGATCTTAAAGGTCTCTTCCAACCTAAATGTTTCTATGATTTCTATGAAGTAAGAGGATCTGAAACTTTTACAATGAGGGCATAACTGATGCATCAAGAAGTATTTTTAGGACTTGGTGTTATCTGTTTTTCCTGCCTCTGTGTTTTATATATGTAGGGCAATTGAAATATTGAATGTCTAGGGGATTGAAACGTTATCCCAGTCTTTTAAGAACAAAAGTTTGTGGAATTTTAAAGATAATTCTAATAAAACAGAAGGGAAACAGTTTGGGTTTTCTGATTATAGCATCTCAAAAGGTTATGTACATATGTGTTACTCTGCTTATCACAGAAACAACATACTATTGATATAAAAAGAGGTTTGAGAAAGTTACTATTATCTTATATGGAAGTATACTGGTAGCTATTATTACACACCCATTTTTTATATTATCACACCCATTTTGAAAAAGGGTAATAAGGAGGACCCTGGGAACTCCCAACCAGTCAGCCTCACCTCTGTGCCCGGTAAGATCATGGAACAGATCCTCCTGGAAGACATGTCAAAACATGTGGAAGACAGAGAGGTGATTAGAGACAGCCAACATGGCTTCACCAAGGGCAAATCGTTCCTGACTAATCTGGTGGCTGCCTACAATGGAGTGACTGCATCAGTGGACAAGGGAAGAGCAACTGATGTCATCTACCTGGACTTCTGTAAGGCCTTTGATATGGTCCCCCACAACATTCTTACCTCTAAATTGGAGAGCTATGGATTTGACAGATGGACTGTTAGATGGATAAGGAATTGGCTGGATGGCTGCATCCAAAGAGTTATAGTCAACAGCTCAATGTCCAAGTGGAAACCAGTAATGAGTGGTGTCCCTCAAGTGTCCATACTGGAACCAATACTATTTAATATCTTAATTAATGACATAGTGGGATTGAGTGCACCCTCAGCAAGTTTGCAGATGAGATCAAGCTGAGTGGTGCAGCTGATTTGCTTGAGGGAAGGGATGCCATCCAGAGGGACCTTGACAGGCTTGAGAGGTGGGCCCATGTGAGCCTCATGAAGTTCAACAAGGCCAAGTGCAAGGTCCTGCACCCGGGTCAGGGCAATCACCAGTATCAATACAGGCTGGGGGATGAATGGATTGAGAGCAGCCCTGTGGAGAAGGATTTGGGAATAGTGGTGGATGAAAAATTGGACATGAGCCGGCAATGTGTGCTTGCAGCCCAGAAAGCCAACCGTATCCTGGGCTGCATACAAAGAAGTGTGGCCAGCAGGTTGAGGGAGGAGATTCTGCCCCTCTACTCCGCTCTTGTGAGACTCCACCTGGAGTACTGCATCCAGTTCTGGGGTCCCCCGTACAAGAAAGACATGGACCTGTTAGAGTGGGTCCAGAGGAGGGCCACAAAAATGACCAGAGGGCTGGAACACCTCTCCTATGAAGAAAGGCTGGGGTTGTTCAGCCTGGAGAAGAGAAGGCTCTGGGGAGACCTTATTGTGGCTTTTCAGTATATAAAGGAGGCTTATAAGAAAGACGGAAAGAGACTTTTTGCCAGGGCCTGTAGTGATAGGAAGAGGGGCAATGGTTTTAAACTGAAAGAGGGTAGATTTAGATTGGATAAAAGGAAGAAATTTTTTACGATGAGGGTGGTGAGACACTGGAACAGGTTGCCCAGAGAAGTTGTGGATTCCCCATCATTGGAAGTGTTCAAGGTCAGGTTGGATGGAGCTTTGAGCAATCTGATCAAGTGGAAGATGTCCCTGCCCATGATAGAAGGGTTGGAACTAGATGGTCTTTAAAGGCTGACCATTCTACAATTCTATTATTTGTAGTCAGTTAGAAACCTATGTTTTCTTTCTTATTACATGTTCAGATGCAAGCAAAAATAGTTTTTCTTTGGCAGTTTATTCGTTTGAAAATCATATTTCTTGCTATATGAACCACTACAAATGAGAATGAGTGGCTATCCAGTAGTACAGCCTTCAGACAAAGAAAAACTTGAACTGCAAGTATACCTAGCTGCTGCTTGATTTGTAACTGCATTTATAATGCTTTTTGCTCTCTCCAAGGCATTTTAAAAGGTAGTTACCAATTTGAACTTAATTATGTAGTCTTTTTCCATTATATTTTTTAAAATGACTGAAGCTTTTCACTTAATTGTAAAAATTTAAATGTTATGATTATGCTTTATGGGCAGAAAGTAAAATTGACTGTGTGGTTAAACGTGAACAGTATTATTTTACCTTTTTCAACTTTAACTTTTTCGCTTCAGTAGCAGTCGGTTTTATTCTGTGAGGATGCCTTAAAATGCAATTAAGATTTGTTAAAACTAAATAAATTAATTGCATGCAAAACAAACTCATTTTCATTGTGCCCAAGAACCAGATCTCTCATTTCTTCATAATAAAATATTACTGAGACTATTATAATTAAAAAAAAAAGTAAGACTTGAGCAAGAACTAGTATTTGAACATGTGTTCAAGTTTCTGTGGAAAATTAGAACCAACTTTGCAAGGTAGTGCCTCTTAACTGGAAGAGGTTAGCATTTCTGTAATACTCCTAACCTTGACAATACAGATTATGAATGCAGACTGACCTTCTTGATAAGGTTAAATCATCACAAAAGTTAAATTTGACAAAAGATACTCTGGAACTCTGCTAAGATTTTCATGGAGAATGAAAGTCTGGAGGTGGGACAAGCTGCTGAAGGAATTGTACATCTTGTTTTTAATAGAGTTATTACATCTTCAGCATTACTAATTTTATATACTGTTTTTATTATTCTTTAAGACTAATTATGAGACTTTACTGATATGATTGCTATTTGTGTCTTTTGAATCTCTGTCATACGTGGGCTGCTCTGTGAGCTTTCATTATTCCTGGAGACATTTCTCTTTGATCACTGTCACTAATCTAAGGATGGATGTTGTTTTCTGCAACTGATTTTTCTTTTTTTAGATGTTGCTTTTAAGCATGCTAGTGATGTGTATATTTTATTGCCTTTTAAATGAAGTGTACTATAACTGGTAACTAATCCAGAAATTTATTTTGGAATTAGCTAACATTCATGAGAATTTTAATCAGGCAATCCTCTAAATATCATTTTAGGAATGAATATGCATATTGTAACATGCTAAAATAAAGATAATATACATTTATCACCAATGTACTGTCGTAATGTTCATATGTTTCTTCATATGTTGTATTCACAACTATCAGTTACTGTTTTGTTTTTTTAACTGAGTAGAATAAAACTTGTGTAACACTGTTTTAGTGGGTTGAAACTGTCAAATAGCTTACATGACTGTTTATCAGAGCAACTGATATTTACCAGAAGGAATCTTTCTGTGCAAGTTGGATTAAAAAACTGAGGAAGGGTAAAAAGTATATTTATTATCTGCTTTAAAGAGTATCCCTTCTATTGCTGTGACCTTTGTATATCATTTTTCTTGTGTTGTACTAAAAAGGAATGTTAGAAGAATATTGTCGCTACCATGTGTCTTTAAAAACACTTGAAGTCAAAGATACCTGTAAGTGCAGAGGGAAGCGAAATTTCCTTCAGGTGCCAACACAGGTTAGGGAAAACAAATGCTTTGAAGAATTTTAGTCAACCACCACTAATGTTTCCACTGACTTTTTCCTCCTGAGGTAAGGGATTTATGTTTACTGTTCTGCAGAGAGCAACAAAGTAGCAAAAGTATAATACTGTTAGGTAATATTGCTCTTTGAGACCTGATTTAGTGTTTTAACAAGCAAGTTTTACTTTTGATGTTCAGGGTAGCAATGGCTAAAATAGTTCTTTTGGCTTAAGCAAACTAGTTTTAGAAACTACTATTATGAAAGCAACCTTATACAAAATGTTGAAAGTGTTCCACTACTTTTCATTGTGGTTTTTTTTTCTTTTTCCAGTACAATGTAATATGCTTTATACCTTAATTTGAATAAGGTGCACTAAGCTGTACGTGTTAGAATTTAATGTATCTTTATTAATATATAATAATATATCGCCTTCTTAAACCATACAGCTCTTGTCTGGAGTAGAATTTTGAGTATGTACTTGTTTAATGTTATGTTTGTATCTGTGTACAGAAAGCATAGAAACAATGTTGGACCAAGCAAACCTATTTCTCAGCCACGAAGAAACATTGTAGGCTGCAGAATACAGCATGGCTGGAAAGAAGGGAGTGGACCTGTAACACAATGGAAGGGCACAGTTCTTGATCAAGTTCCTGTAAATCCCTCTCTCTATCTTATAAAGTATGATGGATTTGATTGTGTGTATGGACTAGAACTGCACAAAGATGAAAGAGTTTCAGCACTTGAAGTCCTTCCAGACAGAGTTGGTAAGAGGGTTTTTCCTATATGCGCATATGTTGTCAGAACATTTAAATTTTATTAAATTACTTTTCATCACATGGCAGATAATCTAAATGCTCTGTTTAATTTTTCTTGATTTCACAAAGATTTGATGATACCAGAGAGCATAGTGCTGTCTTTTGTCTTTAAATGGTATGCAGTAAATTCTATATTTTTTTCTTGTTTAGAGTCTTATCCCGAACAAGCTTATGTACATGTAACATTGATATTTCTATTAAAATTTAAACTCTGAGCCAGCTGAGAAATGTCCTGGCTATGTTGTCTTGTGTGTGTTTGACAGTAATTATGTGTTTGATTGAGGTTTTTTTCATGTGCTTTCCCTAGGTATTAATACAAACAGAGGGGAAAAAAGCATTTTCTGAGTGAAATAACTTGACTAGTAACAAGGCTTTATTGATTTTCATAATTAGCACTGAATTGTTAAACTGCAGGTTTTTCCAAACTGTAAAGTTTACCCTAGTAATTACTTATTTCTGAATGGAATAAGTTCTTGGTTTTCCTGACTGCAAAGAGATCAGTAGCAGTCTCTAGAATGGGGTTAGGGGGAACCAAACTGAACACCTTCATTAATAACTTCATACAGCTGCTCTGTGATTTAATCTCTCTTCCTCCCCTCCTCCCACAATACAAATATTTAAAATACAGACACTATTCTTTGCTGTGGCCTATATTGGTCTCCCTTTACCTTGTATTATGATAGTTTGATTAATTGGGGGGGGGGGGTGTACAATGATGGAAAATGTCGATAAGAGTGTTAACATGTTAAAATAATTCTTCAAGTTCTGCAGTTCTTTGGTCTTCAACTCTCTGGAATGGACAGTATTTGTTTTGCATGTGAATTGACTAACTTTCAAACAAATTTATTCATGAATCTGGATAAAGATTATTTTTTACAAAGACTTATTTCTGTACTTTTGAATGGACATACTTATGAACTGCTACCATTTCAGCTTCATCTCGAATTAGCGATGCCCACCTGGCAGACACAATGATTGGCAAAGCTGTGGAACATATGTTTGAGACAGAGGATGGCTCAAAAGATGAATGGAGGGGGATGGTCTTGGCTCGAGCTCCTATTATGAACACATGGTTTTATATTACCTACGAGAAAGATCCTGTCTTGTACATGTACCAACTCTTAGATGACTATAAAGAAGGTGACCTTCGCATTATGCCTGATTCCAGTAAGTAGGCCAGTTACTTTTTTCTTCTGGAAAGCAGCATCTCTCTTTGTATTATTGTTTGGCTTATGGTTTATGTATGGAAAAGAGAGTTGACAAACAAGGGGATCATTTTAAGTATCAAAACTAACAAAGGTTACAGCACAACAGAAAATACATCTGTATTAAACAACTTCTGAAATATTTTACTTGAATCAGTGGTGAAATATGCAATAAATACCGGAAAATCCTTTTCTGTAATAATTCCTAATTCTGATAAAGATATACGTACTATTGTGGAAGAGATTACACTTAGATTTTTTTTTTTTTTAACAGAAACTGACAAACTAGAAGCCTTCCATTGTTATTTTCTTATAGAAGTGTCACAAATCAAGAGCCATCTCAAGGAGTTGTATTTCTGAAGCAGTTCTTATAAGAATAATGTTTTGGGGCTACCTAAATAGTCAGATTAATTTAGTTTGGGTAGGCATCTTCAGTTTGGAAAGCTCTTGAATAGTTTATTGGAGGAAAGAAGCACTAATCTTTTGAAAACTCATTTTCTCTCACATGTTTAAACACATAAACAGGAAACATTTTTCAATAGGTTAGGAGGGATATTTTTTCTTCCTTTCTTGAAGTGAAAGTTATTGGGTTTTTTCCTATAAATATAGAAGGATTTTCACAGAATCAGTATTGTTCAAGAGATTTGGATAGCCAGTGCAAAAAGAAGAAAAAAATTTGTCAAGAATATTGTACTCTCATTTCTTTCCTGCACCTCAAAAGCACTTCTCTGACAGAGAGGCAATTTTGGCTTTAAAGTAAATTATTAATTAGATAACTAGTGTTTGGCTATGCAATGCACTACATAAATAATATTTAAAATTCATTCATTGAGTTTCTGAGACTGTTTTCCTTCAGATCTAGCACTGATAACAAATAGTCTGATGGCTGAGTAAACAAGTGGCACTTATTTGCATAACCTCTGTAGTAATCCTATGGTTTTAGATTTTTTCCAGCCTAACAAAAAGCAACATATCTGTGGCTTGAAGAGAGTGAGCCACAAATGTTAATGGAAAAAGTGACCTTCCTATCCCTAAAGAAACAAATAAAGCAAGCTCTTTCAGAGTTGGCACCTCCAAATACCTTGCAATTCCTTTTTAAATTCTGCTTTGCTTTCTTCCATCTTAGAAAAATAAGCTAAAAGGCTTATGCTTTCCATACTTAAGAATTAAGTTTTTAATGCGCTCTTTTTTTCCTGAGACTATCTACTACTTACCTCTGTTTCGAAGACACTCCAAACTATGAGCTACCTTCCCTGAATCTGAATCTTTTACAGACAATGTGAATTGTGTCCTTAAGGATACTTCTGGGTAGATTTTGCTAGAAAAGCAAATAATATAGTTAGACTTTTACAACAGTATCCATTCTAGTGTGAAATCAAAAGCCCCTTTTAACAGCATTATTGATTAAGGAGGTTACACTTAGCTTGGAAGATGTGGTTTTGTTGCAATGGGATGTTTGCATTGACATTTTGGATAAATCTGTGACTGTGCTTTCTAGAAGCATGGCAATAGTTAGGTGCTTGTCTGAACAACTCAACTTGTTTTAGACGTACTCTGCGTTTTAAACTTGTGATTGTTTCTTAACTTTTAAAGAAGGCTCTGCAGTTTTGTATATTGGAAAAAATCCATAAATGTCTACCAAAGTACATTGTATTTTCACATTACAGATGATTCACCTCCTGCAGAACGGGAACCAGGTGAAGTTGTGGACAGCCTGGTAGGCAAACAAGTGGAATATGCCAAAGAAGATGGCTCAAAACGGACTGGCATGGTCATTCATCAAGTTGAAGCCAAACCATCTGTCTATTTCATCAAGTTTGATGATGATTTCCATATTTATGTCTACGATTTGGTGAAGACATCCTAGACATCATCATGAACTTCTGCCAAATTTGTGGAACTATTAAATGTAAAATTTGTAGACACAAAGACTTGACTGTTTTTCAGTTAAATGAAAGCTTAAATGTCCCTGCAAACCCACAGTCTCTGCCAGCAAAACTGTTTTGTTCTGAATAATACAAATTTATGTGAACATGACACATTTTGCGTAAGAGAACTCCTTTTCTTGAAGGAAGTCAATATATTTGGGTGAGAGGGAGTTAAAAGCAAAGAACAGCTGCAAATTCAAGCTGTGTGAAGTCAATCTAGTATTGTAATCTAGATTTTTTCATAGATTTTAACTTTTTCTTCAACCTTGCACTCACCTGTTCAACTGCCACATGCAAGTGTAGTTTGCTATTTTCGATATGCCTTCTTTTGTAACATTAAATTTAATTTCTTGGCTACTGGCAGTCCTTGTTTTCTGGGTTGGGACAGAGGTGACCCTTCTGAAAGGTTTAGATGGTTTGTGCAGCAGTAAGGAGTGCCTAACCCAAGTAACATCAATCTACTGTGTTTCTACATTTTATTTCAAATTAAGCTTTTTAAGAACTTACAGTACATGGAAATACTTGTGCATTTTTACTAGTCACAGGGCAGTAGGATATCAAGTGTTTGACTTGCACACCTTTCAGTGAAAAGGCTTTAAACTATAAAAATATATTTAATCTGCATAACCAGTTAATTAGAAAATGCAGGTTAAGGGCCTGTGTTTACAAGTTGTAGGAACCAGTAAAATACACACAACAAAGCTGCCTTTAATCCTAAATGTTGTACTCTGTTTTGTTATACACATTTCTTAGCAGAACCCAAGTGCTTGGTGCCACAAGTTTAACAGTGTATATGCTACTTAAGAAGACTTTAGACTACGCATTGGCAATCGGTAGTCTCTCATTTAATATCAGAACCTAGCAACCTGGATGTTTGTGTGTGGACTTAGAAACCTAATAGTAGTTAATCTTTTACATGGTAAATAGTCTTATGGGAGTGGGGGGTCCTTTTACACTGAAGACCTCCTTTAGAGAGGGAGAAGCATTTGTTGCCTTCTGCTCAGTCTGTTGTATTCCTTTGCTTTGTTTTGTTTTGAGTTTTGCTATTGTTTTTAACCATTTTGGTTCAAGAAGGCATCTTCTCAATGTATTCTTTTTCTGACTTTTCCACGTAAGGAGTGTCCAGACAAATCTACAGTTTAAACCTGTTGTTGCCTTTTGTGGTGTACTTGCTTTGAGGTATGCTGTTAACATGAATTTCGTTCTATGAACACTAGAGTTCTGCATGCCAGTGGTGTACTATCTAATGGGAGCTATAGACAGTCTCAGTGGTTCAGTCATCTGCATTAGATTGTGGATGTAAATAGCAGCCCACAACAGCAGAATCCTTTCACAGTTTTAATCTTGCAAGATAGTTGTAAATCAAGGTTAGGGTATTTGTTGTTTTTTAAGTGTAGCAACTTTTAAAAGCATCAGAATTGTAACAAGGATCAGCACAGCAACAAAATTGTCATGTTAAAGCAGAGCTCTACAAGCTTCAAAGCACTGCTTCACAGAAATACAGTATGTGAAGAATGTGAATACAGTCAACACTATTGATGGAAAGAAGGAATACATAGATATCCAACTTTATGCTGTTAGTGGAAGGATGCAGGAGAGGTACTGTATCAGAGGTCTGACCTCTATTGTGGGTATTCTTGATATCAAAGACTCAGTGGTTTAAGTCCCTTTCCGTCCATTTTTTTGGCCTGATTTCATATTTTAGCCTTAAGGCTTGTGCCTCATTATGCTGTTAAATGGTAATACTGTATAAATATGGTATCTTAATTCTTTGTCCCTTGCTACTATATTGCGTTATGTCCTGTATTTCATCATGGGCAATCAAAGGCAGGCTATTGTCTTTCAGTTCACAGCTGCTCAATCCAGTCTTTAAGCACTAAGTACCTGAGTCAGTAAATTTTCATTGTGTTTTGAGCAAAGTGAGCAGATTTGCAACACAGTGCTTTCATCCTGCAGATCTGTTATGTGCTTTCTATTGACTCTTAAGAGTCCTGCATGTAAATCTCAAAACTGAGCCTGGCTCCATGAGCCCAAGTTGATATTTGTGGCACAAGAATGAGTGTATTGATTACACACAAAATACATGAATAACTTAATACAATGAATTTTGGGCTTTACATCTAAGGAATACAAGGTTTGTTTTGAAATATTTGAGGTTTAGGTCTACTGGAACATTTTTAGCATTAGGCTTGCATTTGTGGGTTTTATGCAAGCCACTAATACACCACGTATTTTGCTAATTAGAATATAATCTATACACTATCAAATTTTATGGTTGTTTTTAGATGTCCCCGTTGTCTGTTGCATGAGTTTTTTTTCTTTTCATCTTTTCTCTTAAGGTTTGGGAGGTGGTGTTTTTGGTTTTGTGGTTGGTTTTTTTTTTTTAATAGCTTAAACCACATTTTTGAGACTTGAGACTAATTCCACTCCCTGCCATCTGCTTTGGGCTTTATTTTAGGCTCATGTTTCAGATCTGCATGCAGTGCTTGCATTACCCTAGTAACTACATGTTGGTCCCTTGTTCTAGGGGTTCAACATTACTTTCCAAATTTATCATAGGTCTTGTGATGGCACAAGCCATGGATCTTTGTATAAAAGTTATTGGCCTCTCTCATTTACCTGCTGTAGTATTGTTGTATATTGTGTGTGTGCATGATGTCAGGCTGCCATGTAAAACTTTTAAAAAGGAAAAAAAAAAAAAACAACCGTAAATGCAGACCATCCTTTTTTGCATGCTTAGAAGGTTAGAACGTTCAATGTAACAAACTAAAGTTGCATGTTATAATGTTTAGGTTTGGGTTTTGTTCTGTTTTTATTTTGTGTTCAGTTTTTTGTGAATTTGCTTATTGTGCTGTTTGAATGGTTGTTAGTAGGATTAAATGGACTGGTGAGGCGAACATAGTGCCAACGGAAGGTAATTTTCCAGTTGTATGTGTCATACAGCATTTGAAGGGACCATGTATTCTGTTCAAGAATAAATAAAATCACAATCGATAAGTAAAACACTACATTTTTTTCTTTTGAGTGCCAAACCCTAAACTAAGTTGGACTACATAAAGACTGAAATACTTTTGCAATAAATAGGATTTTCCCCATAGGTATAAGCCTTCTTTAAATGAATTATTTAAAAATGGAGGCTTTATCTTCAGATGGAATAGATTACAGTTGCTTCAGGGAAAAAGAATTATGGTAAAAGCAGTTTCTGGTTCCTTGAAAATGCTGTGCTTTTTGTATTTTACATCATTAGTGCAATTTGGATGGTTCTTGGTATGTGTATAGTTCAAAGGTCTTCGTGTTCACATTTTAAAATTAGGTAATGACTTCATCTTTAGAGCTTGGTTTCATTATTTTTATTTTATTTCTCTGCATTTAGAAGTATGAACACTTTAAATCTGTTACTTAATTCTGTAAGTAATTTTTATAATTATGATGTAACTCTATCCTTAAAACATTTAAAATAAATCCTTTATGTGCAACTCATGACTGTAAATTTTATTCTCATGAGCAAAATGTAGTGATGTGACTTCAGATTGTGAAGAAGCAGTTTCTTCAGTATTTTAATTAAAAAGGACTTAGTATTTTAAAGTTGAGCCATGTATGCTGGTATAATACTTTCCCCTATGAAATAAGTTTGCTTGCTAAGTCAAATCTTTTTTCTTTTTTTTTTTTTTGCCAAGTAAGTATGAATGTCGATAAGATGGAATTTGACTGAGGTAAAGCATAATGCTTAAATTGTATTTCACCAAAAGCAGAAAAATTCCTCCTCAGGAGTTTATGCAAGTCTGTGAGGGAGCCTCTTATTTCCAGAACACACTATAGCTCACACTGTTAGCAGTAGTTCAGCAGCAGGGAACAGTAGAAGTGTTTGTCAGTGTTTAGCTGATACATTTGTCTGCTTTGAATTAATGTGCTTAACTAAAATTTGAATTTTATTTTACTCAATTAAAAACAAAAAAAAAGTAGGATTTATCCAAACCTAGAGGTGATGAGCAGTGAAGAGAATAATACCACAATGCTGTGAATTTCCTTAAGACACATAAGTTCTTCATACTAATGCATGAACACTTAATTATTTTATGTTGTTAAAGGTAAATTACCAAGCCTGACTTTGAATATTGAAATGATGAGATTTTCCTTATTCCTCCCTCTTCCCTGATTGTAGAGGGGAAAATCTTATATGGATACCCCAAAATATATTTTTGGCACCAAGTTGCCAACACCCCTGGGCAGTGGGAAGGAGTGCACCCTCAGCAAGTTCACAGATGATGCAAAACTGGGAGGAGTGGCTGATGCACCAGAGGGTTGTGCTGCCATCCAGAGGGACCTCGACAGGCTGGAGAAATGGGCTGACAGGAACCTCATGAAGTTCAACAAGGGGAAGTGCCAAGTCCTGCCCCTGGGGGGGAACAACCCCAGGCACCAGTACATGATGGGGGCTG